>NW_019174697.1:660060-667624 GCF_002260705.1 Seriola dumerili
GTGTGTAAGTGTGTGTGTGTGTGTGTGTGTGTGTGTGTGTGTGTGTGTGTGTGTGTGTGTGTGTGTGTGTGTGTGTGTGTGTGTGTGTGTGTGTGTGTGTGAAAAACAGATGAGTGAATGTTTGTTTTACTTGGTTTTAATTTGAAATCATGAACTTGTTAAACAGTGACAATAGTCAGGTTTCCAGTGAGCTGGGTGTGTTGGATCGAACTGTCACAAACACATGACGTGTCTAATGGAAACAGTTTGTGTTTCATCTTGTAAAATTCACTGAAAATTTATGCTCAACAGGGGTCAATTTTCTTTCTTTTTTTTTATCAGTCTTTCTGCGGACAGGTGGAAATGTAAACAGTGTTTTGTTTTTTCAAATAAATGAATGTTGAATTAATTTTAAAGTATGCTATATTTTCATCATGAAACCTCAACATACATCAAGCTGGGTTTTGTACTGAATTTCTGTTGTGCACATCCTGAATTTACACATCTTTACGGCCATGATAACACTAAAAGCATCTTATGTCAGCTTTCTCAAGTCTCTGTCTGAGCACGATTATATCAAATCAGTTTCTATATACTTTGACAAAAGACAAGCACATTTCATCTGAACTTTGTAAATGTCCGTGTTTCACCTCTGTCGATGAAGACCTGACTATTGTGAAAGTTTGGACTAGAAGCCTGGAGATGAAGGTCAGTGGGATATGAAGACGCACTGTGGTTGGATACATGTGCAGTTACAGATAAAGGGTTCTCTGCGTGGACAGTTAAGTGTCTCCGTGTGTGTGCATATATGTGTGTGTATGTGTGTGGGCCTGATCAAATAACATCATTAAGTCGACCTAGGGAGGAGAGAAAATCAGTTGTGCCCTTCAGAAAACAAAAATGAAAATTAGAAATTAAAGCTAACCCTTAGGATGTTTTTGCTTTCACCATCTGGTACCCAACAGTCTTAGATCTTTTTTTTTTTTTTTTTTTGTCCTTCCACTGTTTTGTGGTGCTTGTCAGTTAATATCTAATGTATACTGGAAAAAGTGCGAGTGAGCGCACGGCAGACATGTACGGACAACGCAGTTTGCTGGCTTTTTGTTTTTTTACTTTTTTATGCTATCTGGCCGTGCATGTGAAGTGTACAGTGTATCATTTCTCAAGACTGCATTAAGAGGGCTACTGCAGTTTTGAGTCTGCTGGCCGACAACGAGGCACTGGACCTATGGGCTTGCATCAGTGGGTGGGACAAAGGCTGCAAGTCAGAAAGACTGCAATTGGTCAGCTCTGACCTCCTCCAGCTGATTCACAGAGACTGAATATTATGACCTGAATGCTGTCAGGTCGGGCGTCCGGCCTGCCGCTCAATGCAGTTGTCTGCCTGGACATTATGGAACCACAAACCCCCATCACCTCTTCATGGACATGGAAAGAAAATATATAGATTTATATACATATATATATGTATATATAGATATATATATATATATACATATATATGTGTGTGTATATATACATATATAAATGACTGATGACGATCATGGTGATGACAAAAAAAAAGTTTCTTTTTTTATAGAGAATTGATTTTTCTTTTTACCCCGTTGTTTGTAAGATTTTTTTCTTTAGTGCTTTAGTTTTTTTTTATTTGACTTTCCACCTTTTCTCCCCTCCAGCAGAGGACTCCAGCTCTGTTGGTGCATTGATATTACGGCTGAATGGATTCTGTATAGAAAAATGGTGAATAAAATAAATTAAGAACTGTGTAGTGAAACATGAATCCTGAAGTGCTTGATCTAAAACACTTTGTCTCCTTTTAACCCCTCCCTCTGCCCTCGCCCCTTCTTTCCCTCCTTGTTCAGGATTCTGCTGTAAATAAACATGACTCTAACTGTAACACCTGTGTGTCTGTTTCATTGTCTGATTCACCTGGTTAATAAAGCCTTATTCAGATCTGTTTAGGATGTCCTTTTGACAGTAGCAGCATTAGGCTAATGCCAGAAATAATACTCTCCTGACGACCCTTAACCTGTGTGAACCTTTAGAAAAAATAAGTAAATACTGTAATATGTTTGATTTACAATACATTAAGGAAAAGATAGCACTCCAGTTTTTATGCCTTCCCATACTATGATATTTTTATACCTTATACGATGATTTATTTGTGGGGCAACTCGATGGTACAATGGTTAGAACTGGCACCTCACAGTGACAAGGTTCTGGATTCAGACCCCGGATGTTTAGTGTAGATAGAATGTTCTCTGTGTGCCTGCGTTGGTGCTCTCCAGGTTCTCTGGCTTCCTCCCACTGTCCAGAGATATGCGCATTAGGTTAATTGGCAAATCTAATGACTATACTATGACTCTTTTTATGCCTTACTATACTATAAGGTTTTTATGCCTTAATATACAATGACTTTCTTATGTCATACTATACTATGACATTTTTTATGTCTTATTATACTACGTCGTTTTTGTGACTTTATGCCTTACTATACTATGAATTTTTATACTGTATGATACTATGACGTTTTAATGACTTTTTATGCCTTACTCTACGATGCTGTTTTATGCCTTTTATGCCTTACTCTATAATGACGTTTTTATGACTTTTATGCCTTAATATACCACATTTTTTCGACTTTTTATGCCTCACTATACTATGATGTTTTGTGCCTTGCTATAATTTGATATTTTTAGGACGTTTTAAGCCTTACAATACTATAATGGTTGATGACATTTAATGCCTTACTATACAATGATGTTTTTATGAATTTTTATGACTTACTATACTATGACATTTTATGCCTTACTATACTATGACGTTTTTTTGACTTTTTATGCCTTACTATACTATGACGTTTTAATGACTTTTTATGCCTTACTATACTATGAACTTTTTGGGATGTTTTATGCCTTACTATACTATGATGTTTTATGCCAGCTATGACATTTATGCCTTACTATAATATGAAGTTTTTATGACTTTTTCTGCCTTAATATACTATGATGTTTTTAAGACTTTTTATGCCTTACTATACTATGGAGTTTTTAAGACTTTTTATGCCTTACTATACTGTGGAGTTTTATGTCAGCTATGACAGTTTATGCCTTACTATAATATGACGTTTTTATGACTTTTTATGCCTTACTATACTATGATGTTTTTAATGTCTTTTTTAGCCTTACTATACTATGTCGTTTTTTCACTTTTTTTGCCATACCATACTTTGTCGTTTTTCTCACTTTTTAGGCTTTAATATACAATGACATCTTTATACCATAGTATATTATGACATTCTTTGATCTTTTTATGCCTTAATATACTATGCCATTTTTTCATTTTTTTTGCCATACTATACTGTCGTTTTTCTCACTTTATAGGCTTTATTATACTATGACATCTGTATACCCTACCATATTATGACGTTTCTTGATGTTTTTATGCCTTAATATACTATGCTATTTTTTCATTTTTTTGCCATACTATACTAGGTCGTTTTTTCCCTTTTTTTGCCATACCATTCTGTGTCGTTTTTCTCACTTTTTAAGCTTTAATATACAAAAACATCTTTATGCCTTGGTATATTATGACGTTCTTTTTATGCCTCAATGTACCTTGCCATTTTTTCATTTTTTTGCTGTACTGTCGTACTTTCACTTTTTTTCCTTACTATTTTTAGGCTTTTATATACAATGACATTTTTATATCTTAGTATATTATTACGTTTTTCTATGTTTTTATGCCTTAATAAACTAAGCCATTTTTTCATTATTTTGCCATACTGTCGTTCTTTCACTTTTTTTGCCATGCTATACTATGTCATTTTTCTGACGCTATAGGCATTAATATACTATGACATGCTTATACCTTACCATATTATGACATTTCTTGATGTTTTTATGCCTTAATATACTATACTATATAACATATACTATACCATATCGATACTAGATCTTTTTATGCCTCAATGTACCTTGCCATTTTTCCCTTTTTTTGCCATACCATAGTATGTAGTTTTTGTCACTTTTTAGGCTTTAATGTACAATGACATCTTTAAATCTTAGAATCTTATGACGTTTTTTGATGTTTTTATGCCTTAACATACTATGCCATTTTTTTCATTTTTTTGCCATACTATAGTATGTTGTTTTTCGCACTTTATAGACCTTAATATATGATTATATCTGTATACCTTCACATCTTATGATGTTTTTTGATGTTTTTATGCCTTAACATACTATGCCATTTTTTTCATTTTTTTGCCATACTATAGTATGTTGTTTTTCGCACTTTATAGACCTTAATATATGATTATATCTGTATACCTTCACATCTTATGATGTTTTTTGATGTTTTTATGCCTTAACATACTATGCCATTTTTTTCATTTTTTTGCCATACTATAGTATGTTGTTTTTCGCACTTTATAGACCTTAATATATGATTATATCTGTATACCTTCACATCTTATGATGTTTTTTGATGTTTTTATGCCTTAACATACTATGCCATTTTTTTCATTTTTTTGCCATACTATAGTATGTTGTTTTTCGCACTTTATAGACCTTAATATATGATTATATCTGTATACCTTCACATCTTATGATGTTTTTTGATGTTTTTATGCCTTAACATACTATGCCATTTTTTTCATTTTTTTGCCATACTATAGTATGTTGTTTTTCGCACTTTATAGACCTTAATATATGATTATATCTGTATACCTTCACATCTTATGATGTTTTTTGATGTTTTTATGCCTTAACATACTATGCCATTTTTTTCATTTTTTTGCCATACTATAGTATGTTGTTTTTCGCACTTTATAGACCTTAATATATGATTATATCTGTATACCTTCACATCTTATGATGTTTTTTGATGTTTTTATGCCTTAACATACTATGCCATTTTTTTCATTTTTTTGCCATACTATAGTATGTTGTTTTTCGCACTTTATAGACCTTAATATATGATTATATCTGTATACCTTCACATCTTATGATGTTTTTTGATGTTTTTATGCCTTAACATACTATGCCATTTTTTTCATTTTTTTGCCATACTATAGTATGTTGTTTTTCGCACTTTATAGACCTTAATATATGATTATATCTGTATACCTTCACATCTTATGATGTTTTTTGATGTTTTTATGCCTTAACATACTATGCCATTTTTTTCATTTTTTTGCCATACTATAGTATGTTGTTTTTCGCACTTTATAGACCTTAATATATGATTATATCTGTATACCTTCACATCTTATGATGTTTTTTGATGTTTTTATGCCTTAACATACTATGCCATTTTTTTCATTTTTTTGCCATACTATAGTATGTTGTTTTTCGCACTTTATAGACCTTAATATATGATTATATCTGTATACCTTCACATCTTATGATGTTTTTTGATGTTTTTATGCCTTAACATACTATGCCATTTTTTTCATTTTTTTGCCATACTATAGTATGTTGTTTTTCGCACTTTATAGACCTTAATATATGATTATATCTGTATACCTTCACATCTTATGATGTTTTTTGATGTTTTTATGCCTTAACATACTATGCCATTTTTTTCATTTTTTTGCCATACTATAGTATGTTGTTTTTCGCACTTTATAGACCTTAATATATGATTATATCTGTATACCTTCACATCTTATGATGTTTTTTGATGTTTTTATGCCTTAACATACTATGCCATTTTTTTCATTTTTTTGCCATACTATAGTATGTTGTTTTTCGCACTTTATAGACCTTAATATATGATTATATCTGTATACCTTCACATCTTATGATGTTTTTTGATGTTTTTATGCCTTAACATACTATGCCATTTTTTTCATTTTTTTGCCATACTATAGTATGTTGTTTTTCGCACTTTATAGACCTTAATATATGATTATATCTGTATACCTTCACATCTTATGATGTTTTTTGATGTTTTTATGCCTTAACATACTATGCCATTTTTTTCATTTTTTTGCCATACTATAGTATGTTGTTTTTCGCACTTTATAGACCTTAATATATGATTATATCTGTATACCTTCACATCTTATGATGTTTTTTGATGTTTTTATGCCTTAACATACTATGCCATTTTTTTCATTTTTTTGCCATACTATAGTATGTTGTTTTTCGCACCTTTATAGGCCTAATATTATGGATTATTATTCTGTATACTTAACATATGTATGCATTGTTCTTTTTGGAGATGTTTTTTATGCCTTAACATACTATGCCATTTTTTTCATTTTTTGGCCATACTATACTATGCTTTTCGTTTTTTCACTTTTGTTTTTTGCCATACTATATTTAGTTCTGTTTTTCACTTTACAGGCATTAATATACTATGATATCCGTATATCTACATAAATTATGAGTTTTTTGATGTTTTTATGCCTTAACATACTATGCCTTTTTTTCATTTTTTGCCATACTATAGTATGTTGTTTTTCACTTTCTTGTGCCATACCATACTATGTAGTTTTTGTCAATTTTTAGGCTTTAATATACAATGACATCTTCATAACTTAGTATATTATGACGTTTATTGATCTTTAATGCCTTAACATACTATGCCATTTTTTTCATTTTTTTGCCATGCTATACTATGTCATTTTTTCACTTTCTTTGCCATACCATACTATTTAGTTTTTTTTTCACTTTTTAGGCTTTAATATACAATCACATCTTTATATCTTGGAATATTATGACGTACGTTGATGTTTTTATGCCATAACATACTATGCCATTTTTTGCATTTTTTTGCCATACTATACTGTGTCGTTTTATTCACTTTATAGGCATTAATATACTAGAACATGTGTATAACTTAACATATTATGACGTTTTTTGATCTTTTATGCCTTAACATACTATGCCATTTTTTTCATTTTTTTGCCATACTATAGTATGTCGTTTTTTCACTCTTTTTGCCATACTATACTATGTTGTTTTTCTCACTTTATAGGCCTTAATATATGATGATATCTGTATACCTTAACATATTATGATGTTTTTTGATGTTTTTATGCCTTAACATACTATGCCATTTTTTTCATTTTTTTGCCATACTATACTATGTCGTTTTTTTCATTTTTTTGCCATACTATATTATGTCTGTTTTCTCACTTTATAGGCCTAAATATATGATGATATCTGTATACCTTAACATATTATGATGTTTTTTGATGTTTTTATGCCTTAACATGCTATGCCATTTTTTTCATTTTTTCACCATGTCGTTTTTTCACTTTTTTTGCCATACTACATTATATCTGTTTTCTCACTTTACAGGCATTAATATACTATGATATCTGTATACCTTACCATATTATGACGTTTTTTGATCTTTTATGCCTTAACATACTATGTCATTTTTTTCATTTTTTTGCCATACTATAGTATGTCGTTTTTTCACTCTTTTTGCCATACTATACTATGTTGTTTTTCTCACTTTATAGGCCTTAATATATGATGAAATCTGTATACCTTAACATAGTATGATGTTTTTTGATGTTTTTATGCCTTAACATACTATGCCATTTTTTTCATTTTTTTGCCATACTATA
>NW_019174697.1:671129-676460 GCF_002260705.1 Seriola dumerili
CACGCGTTCTTTAGCTAGGCCGTCAAATATTATGAGGTTGGATGATCTGTATACTCGTTAAACATATTAATTGATTGTTTTTTTTGTTTGTCTTTGATGTTTTTATGCCTTAACATACTATGCCATTTTTTTCATTTTTTTTGCCATACTATACTATGTCATTTTTTTCACTTTACAGGCACTAATATACTATGACATCTTTATAAGTTAATATATTATGACGTTTTTTGATGTTTTCATATCTTAATATACTATGCTATTTTTTCATTTTTTTTGCCATACTATACTGTGTTGTTTTTTCACTTTCTTTGCCATACCATAGTATGTAGTTTTTGTCAATTTTTAGGCTTTAATATACTATGACATCTTCATAACTTAGTATATTATGATGTTTTCTGATCTTTTATGCCTTAACTTACTATGCCATTTTTTTCATTTTTTTGTCATACTATATTGTGTCGTTTTTTCACTTTTTTTGCCATACTATATTATGTCTGTTTTCTGAATTTACAAGCATTAATATACTATGATATCTTTATACCTTACCATATTATGACATTTTTTGATGTTTTTATGCCTTAACATACTATGCCATTTTTTTCATTTTTTTGCCATACTATACTGTGTCGTTTTTTCACGTTTTTTGCCATACTACATTATATCTGTTTTCTCACTTTACAGGCATTAATATACTATGATATCTGTATACCTTACCATATTATGACTTTTTTTAATCTTTTATGCCTTAACATACTATGCCATTTTTTTCATTTTTTTGCCATACTATATTATGTCTGTTTTCTCACTTTACAGGCATTAATATACTATGATATCTGTATACCTTACCATATTATGACTTTTTTTAATCTTTTATGCCTTAACATACTATGCCATTTTTTTCATTTTTTTGCCATACTATATTATGTCTGTTTTCTCACTTTACAGGCATTAATATACTATGATATCTGTATACCTTACCATATTATGACTTTTTTTAATCTTTTATGCCTTAACATACTATGCCATTTTTTTCATTTTTTTGCCATACTATATTATGTCTGTTTTCTCACTTTACAGGCATTAATATACTATGATATCTGTATACCTTACCATATTATGACTTTTTTTAATCTTTTATGCCTTAACATACTATGCCATTTTTTTCATTTTTTTGCCATACTATATTATGTCTGTTTTCTCACTTTACAGGCATTAATATACTATGATATCTGTATACCTTACCATATTATGACTTTTTTTAATCTTTTATGCCTTAACATACTATGCCATTTTTTTCATTTTTTTGCCATACTATATTATGTCTGTTTTCTCACTTTACAGGCATTAATATACTACGATATCGGTATACCTTACCATATTATGACGTTTTTTGATGTTTTTATGCCTTAACATACGATGCCATTTTTTTCATTTTTTTGCCATACTATACTGTGTCGTTTTTTTCACTTTATAGGCATTAATATACTATAACATGTGTATAACTTAACATATTATGACATTTTTTGATCTTTTATGCCTTAACATACTATGCCATTTTTTTCATTTTTTTGCCATACTATACTGTGTCGTTTTTCCACTTTTTTTGCCATACTATATTATGTCTGTTTTCTCACTTTACAGGCATTAATATACTACGATATCGGTATACCTTACCATATTATGACGTTTTTTGATGTTTTTATTCCTTAACATAGTATGCCATTTTTTTTCATTTTTTTGCCATACTATACTGTGTCGTTATTCTCACTTTATAGACATCAATATACTATAACATGTGTATAAATTAACATATTATGACGTTTTTTTATCTTTTATGCCTTAACATACTATGCCATTTTTTTCATTATTTTGCCATACTATACTATGTCGTTTTTTCACGTTTTTTGCCATACCATATTATGTAGTTTTTGTCACTTTTTACGCTTTAATATACGATCACATCTTTATATCTTGGAATATTATGACGTACTTTGATGTTTTTATGCCTTAACATACTATGCCATTTTTTTCATTTTTTTGCCATACTACACTATGTCGTTTTTTCACGTTTTTTGCCATACCATACTATGTAGTTTTTGTCACTTTTTAGGCTTTAATATACGATCACATCTTTATATCTTGGAATATTATGACGTACTTTGATGTTTTTATGCCTTAACATACTATGCCATTTTTTTCATTTTTTTGCCATACTATACTATGTCGTTTTTTCACTTTCTTTGCCATACTATACTATGTTTTTTTTCTCACTTTACAGGCATTAATATACTTTGATATCTGTATACCTTAGCATATTATGACATTATTTGATGTTTTCATGCCTTAATATACTATGCTATTTTTTCATTTTTTTTGCCATACTATACTGTGTTGTTTTTTCACTTTCTTTGCCATACCATAGTATGTAGTTTTTGTCACTTTACAGGCATTAATATACTATGATATCTGTATACCTTACCATATTATGACGTTATTTGATGTGTTTATGCCTTAACATTCTATGCCATTTTTTCCATTTTTTTGCCATAGTATACTATGTTGTTTTTTCACTTTTTTGCCATACTATATTATTTCGGTTTTCTCACTTTACACGCATTAATATACTATGATATCTGTATACCTTACCGTATTATGACATTTTTTGATGTTTTTATGCCTTAACATAGTATGCCATTTTTTTTCATTTTTTTGCCATACTATATTATGTCTGTTTTCTCACTTTACAGGCATTAATATACTATGATATCTGTATACCTTACCGTATTATGACATTTTTTGATGTTTTTATTCCTTAACATAGTATGCCATTTTTTTTCATTTTTTTGCCATACTATACTGTGTCGTTATTCTCACTTTATAGACATTAATATACTATAACATGTGTATAACTTAACATATTATGACGTTTTTTGATCTTTTATGCCTTAACATACTATGCCATTTTTTTCATATTTTTGGCATACTATACTATGTCGTTTTTTCACTTTTTTGCCATACTATATTATGTCTGTTTTCTCACTTTACAGGCATTAATATACTATGATATCTGTATACCTTACCGTATTATGACATTTTTTGATGTTTTTATGCCTTAACATAGTATGCCATTTTTTTTCATTTTTTTGCCATACTATACTGTGTCGTTTTTCTCACTTTACAGGAATTAATATACTATGACATGTGTGTACCTGATTATATTATGTTGTTTTTATGTTTTTATGCCTTAATTAAGTAAGCCATTTTTCATTATTTTGCCATACTGTCGTTCTTTCACTTTTTTTTGCCATACTATACTATGTCATTTTTCTGACGCTATAGGCATTAATATACTATGATATGCTTATACCTTACCATATAATAAATTTTCTTGATGTTTTTATGCTTTAATATACTATATACTATACTATATCGATACTACATCTTTTTATGCCTCAATATACCTTACCATTTTTCCCTTTTTTTGCCATACTATACATGCCATTTTTTTCATTTTTTTGCCATACTATACTATGCCATTTTTTTCATTTTTTTGCCATACTATACTATGTCATTTTTTTCACTTTACAGGACTTAATATACTATGACATCTTTATAAGTTAATATATTATGACGTTTTTTGATGTTTTCATATCTTAATATACTATGCTATTTTTTCATTTTTTTGGCCATACTATACTGTGTCATTTTTCTCACTTTATAGGCATTTATATACTATAACATGTGTATAACTTAATATATTATGACTTTTTTTGATCTTTTATGCCTTAACATACTATGCCAATTTTTTTCATTTTTTTGCCATACTATACTATGTTGTTTTCTCACTTTACAGGCATTAATATACTATGATATCTGTATACCTTACCATATTATGACGTTATTTGATGTTTTCATGCCTTAATATACTATGCTATTTTTTCATTTTTTTGCCATACTATACTGTGTTGTTTTTTTACTTTCTTTGCCATACCATAGTATGTAGTTTTTGTCAATTTTTAGGCTTTAATATACAATGACATCTTCATAACTTAGTATATTATGACGTTTTTTGATCTTTCATGCCTTAACATACTATGCCATTTTATTCATTTTTTTGCCATACTATACTATGTCGTTTTTTCACTTTCTTTGCCATACCATACTATTTTTTTTTTCACTTTTAAGGCTTTAATATACAATCACATCTTTATATCTTTGAATATTATGACGTTCTTTGATGTTTTTATGCCTTAACATACTATGCCATTTTTTTCATTTTTTTGCCATACTATACTATGTCGTTTTTTCACTTTCTTTGCCATACTATACTATGTTGTTTTTCTCACTTTATAGGCCTCAATATATGATGATATCTGTATACCTTAACATATTATGATGTTTTTTGATGTTTTCATGCCTTAACATACTATGCCATTTTTTTCATTTTTTTGCCATACTATACTATGTCTTTTTTTCACTTTTTTTGCCATACTATATTATATCTGTTTTCTCACTTTACAAGCATTAATATACTATGATATCTGTATACCTTACCATATTATGACATTTTTTTATGTTTTATATGCCTTAACATACTATGCCATTTTTTTCATTTTTTTGCCATACTATACTGTGTCGTTTTTCTCACTTTATAGGCATTAATATACTATAACATGTGTATAACTTAACATATTATGACGTTTTTTGATCTTTTATGCCTTAACATACTATGCCATTTTTTTCATTTTTTTGCCATACTATACTATGTTGTTTTTTCAGCATTTTTTGCCAGACTATACTATGTCATTTTTTTCACTTTACAGGCCTTAATATACTATGACATCTGTATAAGTTACCATATTATGACGTTATTTGATGTTTTCATGCCTTAATATACTATGCTATTTTTTCATTTTTTTTGCCATACTATACTGTGTTGTTTTTTCACTTTCTTTGCCATACCATAGTATGTAGTTTTTGTCACTTTACAGGCATTAATATACTATGATGTCTGTATACCTTACCATATTATGACGTTTTTCTCACTTTTTATGCCTTAACATACTATGCCATTTTTTTCATTTTTTTGCCTTACTATACTATGTCGTTTTTTCACTTTTTTTGCCATACTTTATTATATCTGTTTTCTCACTTTACAGGCATTAATATACTATAATATCTGTATACCTTACCATATTATGACGTTATTTGATGTTTTTATGCCTCAACATACTATGCCATTTTCTTCATTTTTTTGCCATACTATACTGTGTCATTTTTCTCACTTTATAGGCATTTATATACTATAACATGTGTATAACTTAACATATT
>NW_019174697.1:676628-678352 GCF_002260705.1 Seriola dumerili
CATTAATATACTATGATATGCTTATACCTTACCATATAATAAATTTTCTTGATGTTTTTATGCTTTAATATACTATATACTATACTATATCGATACTACATCTTTTTATGCCTCAATATACCTTACCATTTTTCCCTTTTTTTGCCATACTATACATGCNTCACATCTTTATATCTTGGAATATTATGATGTTCTTTGATGTTTTTATGCCTTAACATACTCTGCCATTTTTTTCATTTTTTTGCCATACTATACTATGTCGTTTTTTTCACTTTTTTTGCCATACTATATTATGTCTTTTTTCTCACTTTACAGGCATTAATATACTATGACATGTGTATACCTGACCATTTTATGACATTCTTTGATGTTTTCATGCCTTAAAACACTTTACAATTTTTTCTCATTTTTGCCATACCATACTATCTTATTTTTCTTACTTTATGGCTTTAATATACAATGACGTCTTTATATCTTAGTATATTGTAACGTTTTTTGATATTTTTATGCCTTAAAACACTATGCCATTTTTTGTACTTTTGCCATACTATACTATGTCGTTTTTTCACTTTTTTGCCATAATATACTGTCGTTTTTCTCACTTTATAAGCCTTAATGTACAATGACGTTCTTATACCTTAATATATTATGACTTTTTCTGATATTTTTATTCCTTAAAACACCCAAACCATTACTTTCTTTGCCATACCATAGTAGGTAGTTTTTGTCAATTTTTAGGCTTTAATATACAATGACATCTTCATAACTTAGTATATTATGACGTTTTTTGATCTTTCATGCCTTAACATACTATGCCATTTTATTCATTTTTTTGCAATGCTATACTATGTCATTTTTTCACTTTCTTTGCCATACCATACTATTTTTTTTTTCACTTTTAAGGCTTTAATATACAATCACATCTTTATATCTTTGAATATTATGACGTTCTTTGATGTTTTTATGCCTTAACATACTATGCCATTTTTTTCATCTTTTTGCCCNTACTATGCCATTTTTTAAATTTTTTTGCCATACTATACTATGTCATTTTTTTCACTTTACAGGCCTTAATATACTATGACATCTGTATAAGTTACCATATTATAACGTTTTTTGATGTTTTCATGCCTTAATATACTATGCTATTTTTTCATTTTTTTTGCCATACTATATATACTATGTCTGTTTTTTGACTTTTTATGCCATACTATATTATGTCTGTTATCTCACTTTATAGGCCTTAATATACTATGATATCTGTATACCTTACCATATTATGACGTTTTTTGATGTTTTCATGCCTTAATATACTATGCTATTTTTTCATTTTTTTTGCCATACTATATATACTATGTCTGTTTTTTGACTTTTTATGCCATACTATATTATGTCGTTTTTTCACTTTTTTTGCCATACTATACTATGTCGTTTTTTCACTTTATTTGCCATACCATACTATGTACTTTTTGTCACTTTACAGGCATTAATATACTATGATATCTGTATACCTTACCATATTATGACATTTTTTTATGTTTTATATGCCTTAACATACTATGCCATTTTTTTCATTTTTTTGCCTTACTATACTATGTCGTTTTTCTCACTTTATAGGCATTAATATACTATAACATGTGTATAACTTAACATATTATGACGTTTTTTGATCTTTTATGCCTTAACATACTATGCCATTTTTTTCATTTTTTTGCCATACTATA
>NW_019174697.1:1314542-1494245 GCF_002260705.1 Seriola dumerili
CACTAGCTATGCAAGTATCGAAGACTGTCATAGCATAACTGAGGCCCTAAGAGCAATAAAAAATTAGATATCGAGTACAAACAAAAGAATTGAAAAACGACACTAGTATAATAAGGATAAAACATCAATAAAATGTAATGGTATAATAAGATATGAAGAGGTCATAGCTATAATTAACTCTAAAAGTGAAAAATTATCTATAGTTAAGTATTGGCAAAAATGTCAAAAAAATGACAAAGTATATAAAAGCAGAAAAACCATATGAAAAACATCATATTATATAGTAAGATATGAAATAACATATTATGGTAGCCCTAAAAGTGAAAAAACAACACACCCAGGATATGGCAGAAATGTGAAAAAATGAAATAGTATAGTATCTTGCAAAAAAATCGAAAACGAAGCGTTACGTACAAATAACGCATAAAACATCAAAAGACATCATGTACAATCAAGCCCTAAACGTGAAAAAAATGACAGTATAGTTGGCAAAAAAAGTGAAAAACACGAACTAGTATAAACAAGCATAAAAACATCAAAAAACCTTCATATTATAGTAAGGTATAATAGAAATCATAGACGTACAGAAGGCCTTAAAAGAGAAAAAAAACACATTGTACAAAAGGCATTATTTAGTAAGGCATAAATAAGCATAGCCAAGGAAGGCAGAAATGTCATGAAAACATTACAGTATAGTACGCATAAAATGTCATAAAAACACAAATAGTATAGTAAGGATATAATGTTTTAAAACATCATCACCATAGGTAACTGTATAAAATGTCATAAAAACCCACAGTGTTAGTAAGGCATAAAATATTCACAAACGTTATATAGTAAGGCATAAAAACGTCATTAGTTGAAAGAGTTCATCACAAATACTGTAAATATTGTAGGGACATCTCCCTACCGGTTCGATCTCAAAACCTACGACCTTGGTGAATTCAGAATGCTGGTTTCTTGGATTGCAATCAAACTCTGCAGCCTGACATCACATTGCCAAACCCTTGACTCAAGATTCACACCAGAAGAAAACGCTTACCATCAAGAACATCCACAAATGTAGTAGTCACATCATCCTCTCAATATCTGTAGCGAACAAGTGTGTAGTAGCAATGAAGTGCTATCCATAACAAGAGTAAGATATACAGAATCAATATGAAGAAAGTGACACGGCTTCCCACCCAGAGGCGATCACAGAAAGAGAATCGAACGAATAACACCGAAAAGAAGATCGAGAGAGGAAGAGAGCAAGTATAGCCTTAGACAGTATGAGAAAGACCCATGAATACACATCATCTAACCTCATCAGAACAAATACCAACACTCGACTACACTTCGCAAAGCACAAGACAGCGACACACCGGGCCTCACACAACATCTGATTTAATAATCCCTCTGAGGTCAAACATACTCTAACTGTAGCTCTCTCTAGCTATCTATTGTCTCTTCAACTCCCTCTTACCAATCCCCACTCTACTATTTTCATACCATTTTACTCCACGCTCTTCTATCTATACTTCCCCTTCTGTTTCAGCATGTGTACTACCATAACTTACTGACATTTCTCATTCCCATCATCTTCACTCTCATCATGCCTAGCCTTACAAATCGCATTACTTATTATAATGTGCGCTTCACCTCATTAGATCTCTCACTGATACGTTCCCTACCATCGGCTCTTACTACCAATTACATCTGATGACTCAATTATAACTCTGATTCTTCATGAAGTTCGTATCACCCAGCATTTTCCCACTCCACACAACCAGTCCCCTTAAGCCCGGCCCAGGCTTCCCGTGTTATTTTAACACTGTGCATCGTCTGGCACCCACCTCGTCTTACCGGCCTCATCACGTATTGCTACCTAACACTTCACCTCTAAGCCACCTCTGCCATAACTCCCATTCTGACCCCTCACCCCAGAACCTTAGAAACAACAGAGACCCACAAGCAGCTCAAGCCCCATTTCATAAATTCTCTATTCCACACAACGACAACAACAACTGAAACCAAGCATTCAATTGTCATTGTTCTCATGATTGTCTCACTTCTAAGCCCCACACGCGCGTGAATATCTTTCACGATTATTCCACAGTTTTCCCTAACACTCAAGCAGTAGACACTCATGTCCTGTCATCGGCGAACAGAAAGTGAAAACGTGGACCACGGACTCAAATCTTACCTGATATTATGTTCTTTGCAGGTGCCATTCTCATCAGGAGTTGTCCCATTTTGCCATACTGCTCCCCTTATCCTGCAATTCCTGCCAAATCAACTGCAAAATTAAATCCACACAGAAACGTTTGCCACTGTTATGGTACCTTCATCTGCAGTACACTCTTATTTAGCTCTAATCTAAGGCCTAAATGTGCTCTCACTATGTGGAGACTTGCTTCGAAAACACACAGGTGACAATATGACTTTGTTCCGTCACGGACCATGCATATCACGCCAGCATTGCCCAAATCAACATATGCACCCCTGAACAGGCGTCAAAGCTGGCAATGCGATTTGTCAACCTCCTCATATTATTAACTATCTTACTTTAAGAGCCTGTTTCCCTATCAGCGACGATATCAAAAATGTCTACCATGACAAAGGTCTACTTGAAGCTCTTATTTATTAAAACACAGGTCTCAATCGTCTTTCAGACTTAGCTTTGGCGGTTATCTATCTCATTACAAGCATAACATTCTCAGTAGGCGTGAAGTTGCCTGCGCCCACCATATCAGTTGTCTCTCAAAGAAAACCCTGACAATTTGTATTGTATCTAATACTTGATCAACAAAATCCAAATCATCAGCTTAAACTTCAGTGTCCACCCATTTCACTTTTCTTTCATGCGAATCAGAATATTCTAACTGAAACTGAATCTCTGAAAGATTCCTGTATTCACAACAAATAAACATAAATTAATCTCGTTTCTACCTTTACGTGTTGTCTGCAATATCTTATAAGGATTTCTGCTTTTGTCTCTTCGTTTTTCCGAGCTTCATTGAGCCGTCATTGCAATTATGCAAAGAGGCTTGGTGATTTGTAACATCTCTGGGCTACCAGTGTTGGCCACATCACTGAATACAGTAAAGTTAACCAACAACCCTGCCGGCTTGCAACAGCTTGAGTGAAAATCTGTGCTCGAACTCATTCTCAAAATCAGATATATTCGAGTCCATAGCAGTAATGTTGTACCATGTAGGAAATCAGACATGAAATCTAATTGAAATGACACTACCATAACAAGATAAATAACCATAAGTAGGAATAATAACATCAATGAATACAACAAAATTAATCTATAAATAAATAAAGATAAATTAGACACATAAATTATATTAAAAATAAGTAGATCTGTAGATTCACAATAATCGGAGTTTGGAAACCTGCACTAGAAGAGAGCACAGTTGTCGTGATAACGTTTGACCAACTAGATCACTTGGTGTGCAGCACGGTTGCTCTTCTTCTGTTGGTCGCGCGGTCTCGATATCCACTCAGCAGATTGGAGATCATGAGTGCTGATTCGGCACCCATTCAACTGTCAAGGCACTCACATTCTCTTTTTCCGTCATACAACACATCTCTTTCTTGCTTGTATCACAACGACGCCGCTTCACGTAAGCCCACAGCACACAATTACACACCACAACAACACACACACACAACACACACACACGTGGTTACACTATCAATACACACACAGAATAGCAGATCAAGATGAATAAAAGAGCCACACCTATAGGCTTTCTCTTTTCTGTGTGAATTATGAGCACAGCAGGTGGCGAATGTGATGCAGTGCGGCAGAGTTTGATTTTGCACAAACACAACCAGCATCATAATCCAAGTCGTGCTTTCAGATGACCGGCTTAAGGAAGATATCCCCACCAACTATTTACCCACTATTAATGACAAATTTCACAAGCCATGATAACGTTTTACCCTACTGCTACTATGACTTAATTATTGTACCCACATTTAAGCCTACTACCTTAGTTATACATTTTATTTATCTACTAATGTATTCGCTTAACACATTACTATACTACTATCAATTGTTTTATGACATTTACATACCCCTCATACTATTAGTATCAGATGTTCTAAACAGATCATTAGTTACACTCCTTACTGTATACCATTTGTTTATATGACCATTTTATAGACACACACTACGATGCATTCAACAGAAGTTCACTTCCATATGCGTCACTGTGAGCCTATTCATGGCCCACTATATACCTATGCCTCTATCCTTACAATTCTCTTCTTTAAGCCCTCTGGTTATTAGAAACAACATACCACCGTCGTCTCATCTCACAATGACTCTGTCCCACATCTACCTATAGATCATTAAGTGGTTACACACCGATGACCTCGCCTCATCCCCACAATCAGACTGCCCACTGCAGCGCCTTACGGATCCGCGACCCAGCTCTCATCTACTACAAGCTGTATGCACTCCGCTCTCATGGAACTACCCAACACGTCTTGCCTTCTTAGGTAATGTCCCCTGCTTTTGTCCTGTTTCTCAATAGTACCCTTATTTTTTTTTGCACCACAACACCATCGGACTCCCCCAAGCATACTCGTCAGTTTTTATCTCACACCACCCGTATTCTCGTACACACACGACCGCCTGGCACGTTTGTAACTCCTGCGCCACACTCCACCTCTCAGAGCGAGCGCGCATGACCACCTATCGAATTTCGTCGTTGCCCGGTCTTGTACCAGGGCCGAAAGCTAGCCTTTTACGGAGTCGGCGGGGTCGCGCCTCACCGGGGCACATATGTAAAGTAAGCTGCCGTGACCGGCATCCGTAACGAATTGGGCGATGTCTGCATCATTTTTCTTCTTTCTCCCCCCGCCAGCAGTGTTTTGTGTTCTTCGCGTCCATACCCTCTGTATAGTCCCTGTGTCTGCCCCCTACGCCCTCTATCTGCAACCTTACTTTTCCATCGCTTTGTCCCACATTGTCAGTGTAGCACGCGGTGCGACCCCCGGATCGCACCAGCCCATAACTCCCCATCCCCGCACTCCGCAATCGCTGGGTTTATCCTTATTCCACTTCCACTCACACCCGACTCTAGAGCGCCAGCAACCCCCACCGCTCTCTCCGGCTACCCCATAAAGCCACTATTATCCCATAGCTATTTCACGACCTAGCACTACCCCCTACTCACCCCCCAGACCCACCATTATCAACTATATGCGCAGTGCTTCACGCCATCGATTTTCCCTGCTCTATTATCACCGTCCCCACTATACTAATGCATCTTTGTCCACTTTTCCGTATGACATTTATTCTTGCCCGCTACCCTATTAACTACATGTACATCGATTCACAGCTTCTTTCCCACTCTTCTTCTACCAACCCCATTCATTCACCACACCACCCCCGCCACCCCAAGACCCTACTACGATCCTTCATACATCTTACCCCACACCACATTTACCCACCACTATGACCACCATTACATCTCTATATACTGCATTTCGTCATTCCACCCACACCAACATACAGCCACCGGGAACCCCGAACAATCTACTACTATCGCGTCTTTTCACTTCTGCAATCTCACACAACCTGCCCAGGTTTGATCCGCCCCAGCCTACACCCACCTACTGAACCCGAATATCACATTGCGCCGAAGCATCACACACGACCTAGCACCCTATCCCACGCGGCCGACACCCGCCCCATCCAGCACAATCCAGCATACCCTATCCGTCGTCCCATACCCTGCCCCTAACTACTGATGGTTCTCACCTGAATCTTTTAGCACTAATCTTCAGTATCCCACCCCAGCGCCCCCATATTCTCTTGTCCCTATCTTTTCCATGCAAATTTATTGCCCCCCCCAAACCCATACTCTTACCGCCTATTTCTTTCTCTATTCCCACCTTTTACAGACCCTACTGTTGATTCATACCTCTTCATACCCTTTGCCAACCAAAATGCACGTTTATTTACTCAGAGTTGCTCTAACGTTTTATGACCCCCCCGCAGCCCGATTATACTTATATCATTTTCATCAAATTATTTTGCCATTGACCCTATACTAATGTCCCTCTACTTTATTCCACGTTTTTCCTCGCCCATATGCTAGACCCCCAATTAACCTCCTCCAAGTACCCTTGCCATACCAACTTTTCTAAGTATTCAATGACACCTCTATGCTATATATGTTCGCCTTCTGACAGCAGTGTGTTTCAAAGGTAGTAGTTTCCCACAACCTATCACGCAGCCACCCCACCTACAGCCTCGAGTTTTTGCCACCCATGACCGCGCGCCGCATAGCTACCATACTTCTTGAGGACGTCATGGTATAATATGGCAGAAAACGTGAAAAAAACGACATAGTATAGTATGGCAAAAAAATTTGAAAAAATGACAAAATATAATAAAGCATTAAACCATTAGAAAACATCATAGTATGGCAAGGTATGAAGACGTCATAGTATAATGAGGCCCTAAGAGCAATAAAAAATGATATGGTATAGTATAACAAAATGAATTGAAAAACGACATAGTATAATAAGGAATAAAAACATCAATAAAATGTAATGGTATAGTAAGATATGAAGATGTCATAGTATAATAAAGCTCTAAAAGTGGAAAAAATTACATAGTATAGTATGGCAAAAAATGTGAAAAAAATGACAAAGTATAATAAAGCAGAAAAACATGGAAAAACATCATATTATAGTAAGATATGAAGATAACATATTATGGTAAGGCCCTAAAAGTGAAAAAACAACACACCAGAGGTATGGCAGAAAATGTGAAAAAATGAAATAGTATAGTATGGCAAAAAAATCGAAAAAACGATGTAGTACAATAATGCATAAAACATCAAAAGACATCATAGTACAATCAAGCCCTAAAAGTGAAAAAAATGACAGTATAGTTTGGCAAAAAAAGTGAAAAACGACATAGTATAACAAGGCATAAAAACATCAAAAAACTTCATATTATAGTAAGGTATATAGAAATCATAGTACAGAAAGGCCTTAAAAGAGAAAAAAACAACATAGTACAATAAGGCATATTATAGTAAGGCATAAATAAGTCATAGCATAGGAAGGCAGAAAATGTCATGAAAACATCACAGTATAGTAAGGCATAAAATGTCATAAAAACAAAATAGTATAGTAAGGTATATAATGTGTTTAAAACATCATACTATAGTAAGGTATAAAATGTCATAAAAACTTCACAGTATAGTAAGGCATAAAATATGACAAAAACCTTATAATATAGTAAGGCATAAAAACGTCATAGTAGTGTGAAAGAGTTCACTCAAATACTGGTAAATATTGGTAGGGACATCTCCCTACCGTCGATCTGAAAACCTACGACCTTGGTGAATTCAGATGCTGTTGTGTTTGGTTGCAATCAAACTCTGCAGCCTGACATCACATTCGCCCAACCCTGGACTCAGATTCACACAGAAAGAGAAAAGGCTTACAGTGTGGTCACTCTCTCTCATTCTGTGTGCGTGTGTGTGCGTGTGTGTGTGTGTGTGTGTGTGTGTATGTGTGTGTGTGTGTGCTTCCCCGAGGCCGTGACAGAAGGAGGATGGTGTGACCACAAGCAGAGAGGATGGGATGGGAGAGTGTGCTTAGACAGTATGGGTGCCCAATTCACACTCATCTCCATCTGCTGAGTGATATCGAACGCACCAACAGAAGAGCACACGGCTCCACACCAAGTGATCTGATTGGTCAAACATTATCACTCCAACTGTGCTCTCTTGTTTTGTCTTTCCAACTCCTTTTGTAATCACAGATCTACTTATTTTTATAGATTTATGTGGTTTTATTTATCTTTTTTATTTTATAATTATTATTTTATTCATTATTTTATTATTCCTATTATGGTTATTTATTATGTATGTAGTTTCATTCATTAGATTCATGTAGATTTCCTACATGGTACACATTACATCTATGACTCAATATAACTCTGATTTTGATAAAGTGTTCACACAGATTTTCCACTCAACACCTGTGTAAGCCGGCAGGGTTGTGTTATTTAAACTTTTCATGTTGGCACACTGTAGCCACAGATTTACAACTCACTCAAGCCTCTTTGCATAATTGCCATTGCCTCACAGAACTGGAAACAAGAGACAAAGCAGAATCCTTATAACTATTCAACAACAAAAAGGAAACAGATTAATTTATGTTTATTGTTTGAATACAGGGAATCTTTCAGATTCAGTTTCAGTAGAAATATTCTGATTCGGCAGAAAGAAAAGTGAAATTGTGGACACTGACATTTAACTGATATTTGTTCTTGCAGGTGTCATTCAGTCATTCAGAGTTGTCCATTTGCATACCTGAAGCCCTTATCTGCATGATTCCTGGCAAATATGCAAAATAAATGCACACAGAAAAGTTTGCATGTTAGGTACCCTTCATTGCAGTACACTTTATTTTAGGTCCAATCTTAATGGACTTAATGTGCTCTTCAATAGTGGAGATTTGGCTTCGAAAAACACAGGTGTTACTAATGATGACTTTGTTCTGTCAGGGAGCCATGTCTATGAGCCAGCATGCAAGGTAATAGGACCCTGGAACAGGTAAAGCTGAATGGATTTTCAACCCTTATTAATATTATTAATATTATTCATTAGACCTGTGGTTTTCCTATTAGGACATATCAAAATGTCTACCATGAAAAGGTCTATTGAAGCAGTATAAAAAGACCAGGCTCATGTGCAGGCTTGTTTGGGGTTACAGCTGTACAGATAACATTCAGTAGGTGAGTTGCTGCGCCCACATACTGTTTGTTTTCAAATAAAACTCTGAAATTTGTATTGTGATAATACTTGATGTGAACAAGAACTAAAGCCACTAAAACAGACTGCCTTCCCCTCTGTTTTTAGCCACGCTAGCGATGTGGCTAAAAACACAAACAACACAAAAAAAACATTTCATCCAGTGCATTCATCAGGTCAAAATTTTATTTCATTTTTTTCATTTTATGATAAAATACTTGTAAAATACATAATATTCCAATCAACCTCAACTGTACTTGTTAGCATGCTAATACTCTAAACTAACACAGTGAACAAGTGACAACATAGCATTTAGCCTTCTAGCATGGCTATATCCTCTTTGTCTGTGTGTTCTCAAGTTTTGACTAAATTTATCTTTTGTCTTTAACTATTATCAAGTTTTAACAATCTAACAATCTCAGACCCAAAGTCTGAAGAATACTAATGAAAACTACCTTATATGTTAGGATTGTACCTTTTCAAGAACAAGCTACTGTACAATGCCTACAGTCATAAATGCACACATGCTACCAGTGCTCCATTCACCACTGTTAGTAATGCACTAATGGAGTTAAATAATCCTGCAGAGACAGCAGGGCACAATCATGAAAAAATTAGTAACACTTCAACACATTACAGTACTCTTCTTCACAGTTTGTTTTTTTATATGTATTAGTTGCTGGAGCATCTCTACGGATGTGACAACTCTACACTTTAACTCAGATTCAAATCAGAAACCTCTGTGACCACAGAAAAAACATGAATTAATCCTTGTTCGCCGTTGTTGTGTTTCATGTTTCATGATTTGGACTTGACGCAGCACTAGAGTCCAGAGATGAAGCCTCCCAGTAAAATGATTTGAAGCAGCTGCACTGACACAGATAACCTGAAGGGACGACTGGCCGTCCCTGTGAGAAGTTTGGCATCTTTGGATGCAGAGATGATGCGGCTGAAGGTAGGGTGGATGTGCCTGAAGTTGTTCTGCAGAGGTGTCACCTGCTCTGCATCCTCCTCTGTGGAGAAGATCTGTGAGGTAAACTGAGCCAGCTGTGGGGAAAATATAAAAATAATATTGATTTACAGCACCCATGAAGCCATTTAGATTATTTTCATGGAAAGTATAATTTGAAATGACTTTAGAGACATACTTGAGACCATGAGATGTAGATGGGGACTTCATACAGAGTCCATACAACCACTTGGGAACAAGGAGGGGTGGTGAGGCTGCCGTAATAACGGTAATACTGACTCATGTTGTGCTTCGGCAGAAGGCTCATCAGTGGGAATGGCTTGATTTTAGTAGTTTGGCCTTGGGAAGGATACACAGCAGTAATTAGAACATTTACAAACAACACAAACAACATGTAGAAATTATTTTTTTTGTGTGTTTCCACAAACCTTTGTAAGCTACAGAGGACAGTTTTTGTGATACATGTCCAAAGTGCACATTGTCTGCATACACAACCTGCAAGGAGGGACAAACTCAGGACTTATTTATATGAAAATAACTACAAATGCTCAAATATATAAAAGAAATTTGACAAACTGACATCAATGAAGAATCCAAGGACAGCAAGTCCAGTTGGATCATCCAAGGCGGCTGTCAAATTTGGATAGATGGACTTCATGTTGACTATATGCATCTGGAAATAGACAAAAAAGTACAGAGACATCAAGGGCACTGCCCCAGTCTGCTGCATCACAGGGTTTGTGACAGTGTAGAGCTGTCTACTGACCATACTGTACCTCCATTGGGTATCTGCGTCTCTCCACTGTGTGCTCTGAGCCGTTGGTGGCTGGGCCTCCCCAGTGGAAGTGCACCTGGATGGTGTGGTACACATCTGGAAGACCTCCACCGCTCACTGACATGCCACTGCCGACGTGTAGCACAACTGTGAGCAACCAGAGAGAAATAATCACCAACACAAATGCACAAAAGAGACAATAACACACATGTTCAGGACAGTATCTGCAGTATATTCACCAGAGTGTCCGTCATTTTTAAGCGTCCATTGGCCTGTTTGGATCATATCGAAGCCCTCCAGATGCACAGACCCCAGAGAGTCATTTCTGGTCATCTGGTGGTCGAGGTTGATGGGAGAGTGGTGCTCTTCAAGTAAGGGGTGACATGATGGGAATGTGTCTCCCCATGAATAAGGATCTGAGGATGGAAAACAAACCACATGAACACCACATGCACAACGCATGTGGTGTTCATGTTAAAAATGAGGTTGAAATGTAGTTCCTGACCTTGGAAACAGTAGCTGTTAAAACAGTCTCTCTATGAGGTCCATTTAGCGGCTGTTTCAGAGCTTTTGATCATAACACGCCATCTTCACATTGCACAGTTGTCATGAAATTGTACACTAGATGTTCAGATGTTCTGTTTTTGTCATTTTCCTTCTTGTTTTGTCAAAACTCAGTCAACAACATCTGCTGAGGAAGATTGTGTGAGAGGACCAAAAGTTCAAGCAGCAACTAAATGTAGCAACAAATGGACCTTGTGGTGAGATCTGTTTTTTCAAAGAGAATCGCTCTGCCACTTAAATTAACCTTTTTTTCCTGGCTTTTTACTTTTTATTTTTTCTTGTGAAGCACTCAATAGTTTAACCTCATGAAGTCTGTAGCAGTTATTCAAATCAATCCAACTGAGAGGTTTAGAGGAGAAAATCACTCTTTTAACCATATGCTCACAGTTCATGAAACTTCTGTCCATGGGTGGCAAGAAGACACTGCTTCATTTATTACAAACCAAAAACAGTTCAGTTAGTTTAAAAATAACAGAAAAAATTAATTGTATAAAATAATGGTTTATTTCAGTTGAATAATGTCTAATGTCTCCTATTAGCCAGTTAATTATTCACCAACAAGTGGGCACATATATGTATGTTACAATGACCATACTCTTAAAGTGTCTGTCTGTGTGTTTTTAAATTAAGAATTAGCTCATATGTTACTTACCACATTGTGGCTCATTGTAACAGTAATTTTCTGGAATATAAAAAAAGAGAAAGAGTAGAGAAACATAATTTTTCTTCACTTTAATTTAATTAGCTTGAATTTAATAGAAATTACATATAAAAAATGTTGTTTTTGTCATATGAGAGAAAAGCAGGAGCCTCACCTGATGCAGCGTATGAAACAACAATCATGAGGAGAGCAGCAGTCCAAATCATCGTAGGATCCCGCAGCCTGATGAAGCAGACAGGTGTCGGTATCTGAGGTAGACTGAAAACCAGTGCAGACGTCCCACTTAAGTAGGAACGGAGGTGAAAGCTGAGTTTTATTTTCTCCTGGTCAGATCAGTGAACTGTGTCATTACCAGTCTGGTGGTCTTTTCTGATCAACAGGCTCATTGATGCAAAGACAGCTTCACCCCTCCCCTCCCTCCCCCCTCGCTGCTGCCGGCATCGATGCCCAGTGACTAGTAACAAGACACATTCATCTCACGGGAAAGCCAGAGGATGTGTAGCTCGCTGAATTAGAAAGGAACAGATTATATATGGTTTGGCACCAGCGATAACAGTAAAGATGTGGAAAATCCATCCTATCATTTTGTGAGATAACGTTTTCATGGGATTTTTAGGTTTTCCTTTCAGTTCCCATCATTGTCCACCACAGCAATATATTAAAGCGCCGTTATTCTAAATGTAGATGTACTGCATCAGTGTAGTTTAATTGTTTGGCAGATTAAAAATTATGATATTGAACTAATGATGTAGCATG
Organism: Seriola dumerili; assembly: GCF_002260705.1. NCBI lineage: Eukaryota > Metazoa > Chordata > Actinopteri > Carangiformes > Carangidae > Seriola > Seriola dumerili. The sequence continues at coordinate 1,327,049 of NW_019174697.1, forward strand.
TGATATAGTGGTTAAGATGCCAGTTAATGCGCTCAACTTGATATATATAAAACTCTGATATCTCCTTTTTCAAGTGTGAAACGTTTTAAAGTGATTTTAAACTTCTCCACTGTCTCATAAATTCAATCAACGTCTTCAGTGAGCAGCTCAGCTTTAAGTGTTACTTCTCTCCCATCCAGGAATAGATTGTGATTCTGTCACTACTCTGGCCTGTGTGAACAAAGCCTCTTTTCTTCAGCGACAATGCTTTCCAGCAGGGTATCACTATCTCTGCTCCGCCTGCTGCCTTATGAGTCACTGTGAGGTGTGCTATATCCGCTTTCTTTAAATTATCTGAATCTTTGGATTGCTGTGGATTTGATTTATCCAGCAACCTCTATCTCACTGTTGGGAGAGGAGGGGGGATTTCCCTGCATCCCACCTTAATCCTCTTTGACATTTGGTCACTGCTGGCGGAGGAATTTCTTCAGCAAGTCAAAAGGACTCACAGAGCAGCTAAATGTCGTGATTGATCAGGTTCAACATAAAGTTCAGTGTGTGTTCATACCCACTGACGCATGAGTCGTCCTTCATGGTGCAATTTATTTGGCATTTGATTAGATGTACATCTACCTCAGAAAAACACAAGCCTCCCCCCCTCCCCCTGCAAATGAAGCATTTTGTAAAATTGGCTATGAAATAAAAGACATTTGTTGTATTATACATAAAACATTTCAAATCCATTAAAATTAGTTCTCACACCACCATAGTCTTGAACAGAAACTACAGTGTAAATGCAGCTGGTCGAGTCATGGGCAGGTTTTCGATGCATATGGAGATATTAAACTATATGCAGGAGTCTTTGAGCCGACTGTACAGGACACACTGTAGAGCTAAAACTTTCCATCAAAACAAAAACAAACAAAAAAACAAATCTCTCAGCATGCCAGAAGATAAAAACATGCACTGCAGGTCCAAAAAACAGGTTAAAAAAATAAAACCAAACAAACTTGATGAGAGAAAAAAAAAAAAAAAAAAAAAAAAAAAAAAAATCCAAACCAGTAAACCATCTCCTATACACACATGCACATTACTTTTTCTACAATTTATAAGATTTTGTTTGTTGGATAATCCACTGTGGATTGTCAATATGCCAAAAAAAGGAGAAAATAAGCTTCAGCACAAAAAAAATTATATTTTATACATATGGTACATTCAAACATGAGACGCACACAGTCATTCAGACACACATTTACAGCTGTTTTTCTAGAGGCAGATCAAAAGCGGTTTGAATGCTGGTGGTTGTGGGTCGACTCTGACTTTCTCAGGCTTATAAAATTCATCCATGAGTGAATCAAACGATTGTCGTCATAACACGGGTCTAACTCATTCCAAATATACAGTTTAAACTTTTCTTTTATTACAATTTTTTTTTCTTTTGTGATCCCACTGAGAAACAAGAACAATAACAGACCCATCAACACCATAACAGAAAAGATTCATATCTGAAGTCAGTGACATCATCTTCATCAGTAGCTGAAAACAACCTCAATAACTGGGACAACAGATGTAGTGCGTGAAGAATCGCACATACAAAGACATCAGGGATGGAGGGGCAGCATCCAAACGTGACAACTGACAAACTTTACTAAAAAAAAAAACACAAACAAAACAAAAAAAACAAAAAAAAACAAAAAAAAATAAAAACCAAACAAAACCTGATTTAATCGAGGGATGAGCGTGCAAGCTTTGAGTCACTAAACTGGTTCAGTTAGCAAATACACAACTACCCTGTTATGATAAAGTAACAACACTGGGACCGTCTGCATGATTACATGATTTTAAATAAATGTATTTTTTTCAAATTTGATGACGGGATATCGTCCCTAATCTTCACACATACACATGAAAAGCTTCATTGCTTTCGCTCGCTGATCAGTCGGGCAATCGGGCTGCATCTATCCCACAATAAAACATTCGAGATTACAGCCTGCAGTCATAAATTATCAACAAAAAAGAACACAATACCAAACTCAGTATTTATCAGTACCACAACATTCGTTGATACATAATGCCTTGTGTCAGCATTACCTAATAAAAACCCTATAGGAGGAAACTAACTGTACCTTCTTGCAAGGTTAAACCTCTTAACTACAAAACATCTTTTGCTGCAAATATGCGCTATAAACCTGGAAGACAGCTTCATGATCAGACTAGTAAGAAAGTGAAGGGACAGAAGGTTTTTATGAGCAAGTAGAAATCGAGATCTGGGACATGCCGGGACAGATGAAAACATTATTTGTAGCCTGGAGACCAACAGATCATTACAGATACGTCCATTTAAACGACAGTATGATGCAAACAAAAACGCACAAGGGACAAAAGCTGGCTTCACTGTCCATCTGTCATTATTTGCCTTGTGCTGGACCAAAACACACAAGTATTACAAATTGGACTGGCACAGACCTGAGGGGGTTATTTACATCAGGGCTTCTCGACCAATCAGGCCAAATCTGAGATGTTTCAAAAGCTTTGCTCAGTCAATGCTAAAAGTAAAAGTGCAGCTTCCCCAGCCTGAATGTAGTGTTTTTCTTCTCTGTACAGAAACAGTCCCTCTGCTCCCTCAGATGCCAGTGTCTTTAAAAAAAAAAAAAAAAAAAAAAAAAAAAAAAAAAAAAACAGGAGTCCAACTGAGCGCTGACTTCTCATTGGCTAGGGTTGGGGCGCACAAATGACGTATCAAGAACTCCTGCATGCTATTTATCCGTTGGTGTATTCCTGCTCGGCAGAAGGAGGGATCCCTGCCCTGTATGTTTGTTGTTTGTCGCTTGCTGCCCTGCAATTACTATCATATGTGTATGCCGTATGGTAGCATTTTCATTATTTTCTTCAGACAGTTATGGCCGCTAAACTGATAATTCCCAATCTTCCAAGGGTATAATTAATTTGTCCATAACTATAGCTGTGATGCTATGACTCACCTTGTCCCCTGCGGGTGGCAATAGATTTGCTTCACTTCTGAAAACAGCACGTCGACGACTTAAGAAGGTGTTAAAATGCAAATAGATACACCTGTCCAAAACCAGCGGAAGGGCCCGCCCCAGGCTGCTTTGCTAAGTGTTTAGTGTGTGAAAAAAAAGTGCCAGTTTCTGTTCTACATAACCTGTGCCACACAAAGAGTGTTGCAGTGGAAATGGAAGTAGGGACTTTAACAGTCTTAGACTCAGTGAGCATGAAAAAGCATTTTGTAGAGTGGCAATTTTCATGTGTAGGGTGGCACATGAAATGTACATGACAGGCTGTGTAGGCAAACAAAAAAAAAAAAAATCTCAAGAGCCAGGGGTCTCATTTTCAGTCTTCGGAATCTTTTCAGAGGATGTTAGACTTAAAAGAGTGATCATAGATTCCAATCATTTAGCAGTTTCATGATAAAATCAGTTCGTTCTCATTCTTGTTTATAAGGTAGATTTGAGATAATCTGATTCGTGGCCTGAGTTTTATTCTGTTGTTTCTACTTCGCTTTTAATTAGACTTCACTAAAAAAAGGTTATTCCAGCCCAGTGTGAAGGATTTTCAAGGACTTCCATTTATATCAAGCCTATTCTGGTGACTGATGTGCAACGACTTATGGATCACTAGCAGACCATATTTTACTTCTCTACAGAGAATTAGAAAACTAATAGACTCAGCATAATCTCATTTTCTACTTCATTATTAGATCTGATCCTCCGCAGCTGGTAATCCAGGAGGAATCTGTTCAAAATGGATGTTTTATATGTTTTGTTGCAGACGCTGTGCAGCTGTTCATGCTCCCACTCGCTTAACTACTGAACAGAAGCAGGTATTGATGCACTGTTCTGAAAACTATTTTTGGATCTTTTGGTCAAAGATTACAAAAATCCCTACAGAAACAATGTTTTGACACATCATATATATTCAGCTGAGCCTTCAATTATGTAAATTGCATTTTGATTACCACAGCTCTCTGTCCATGCACACAAAATCCACTTACAGATTAAAACATGCCATTGTGTTTAGCAGGGCTTTCATCAAATTCAACAAAATTGCAATAAAATGCATGAAAGTATTTCCCTAAACTAATGACTCTGATATTTGCACCCCAACCATTAACTGCACATGACCCCACCCCCGGCCCCTCCACACACACATGGCTAGGACTGCGGCTGTGGGCAAACCTGTTTTTGGGGAGAAAGCAGTAAATTCCCCCACTAGGATGAGGTGTAATGAGGGAGCGCTGGCCGTGGATCCCCTCTGTCTGGACTTAATATGGTGAATACCTGCCCCACAACACCTCCGGCTGTCGGCTGTTAGGACACACTAGGATTTTACTCTCTTTAGTACCTCGGCGGAGCTTTTCATTCCTGTTCGCATTGGGTGGGTTAGTGGGTACAAGCAGGCGGAGTAGACTGGCACATCACTCAGGTTTGATGCTGGGAGACATGACATACGACAGAGTCATCACTTTCAGCAGAAGCGAGAGAGAGAGAGACAGAATAATTCTTTTTGTTTGGATCGGATGAGGCCCCAGTTGCATGGCCTTGGTGATGAAATTGGTTGGGATGCGTTCACATACACTCTTTTCAAGTATTAAATATGAATTGTGTGGGTGTCCTGGGTTTTCTGGTTTGAAATATATTTGCTGCATACTGAGTCATGTGGACAGCTATTCTTTCATTGAGTGGCCCATGGGGAGCTGAATAAACACCCTTGCGCCACCTTTCATAAATTAAGGTGGCACCCAAGTTGTTTTTATGAAGATCTAATTTTGTTGCGCTCTAATGAATTCTGAGTAGGGGGGACTGGGAGAGGCTTAATGCTAGTATGCAAGCTTGCTTGCGTCCGCACTGTAGGGATCCACTGTATGTCATCAAACTGAAGCTGAATCAGAGACAAGGGAAGTAAGTTACAGTACAAAGTAAAAAGGAAGGTTTCTTACCCAACGTTTTCATACATGAATGAGTCTGACTGCAGATAAGTGGCCAGTACTTTTTAGTGAGCAATTAGGACAAAGCATTTAAAATCTGAGCGGAAAGCTCCCTTATTACAATATAAGTCCAGTGTATACAGCCTGTTTCACCCCTTTTTCACTGTTATTTAAAGTTTGTGGTTACAAGGTAAAGGGTGTATTTTCTGGTATACAGGCTGGCTTGACGCCTTTTTCACTCTGTTTACTTTCTAGTTACAAGGTCATTGCGGGCAGTAAAATAATAAACAGGTCCTGCGTGTCAGTCCCTGGTTCACCCTTTTTTCAATGCAATTACAAAGTAAAATATTGTGTATGCAGACCGCTTAGATGTGAGCATTCATTATTCCAGTAACAGAAAAGTGAAATATGTCCAACATAATGTTAAAACAGATGTCCAAAGTGTCAAACAGGAAAAACAGACTGTAAAACATCTAATAATTATTGCTTATTGTCTTGGATATAAACTGGATGCCTCTGAATAAGGCTAAATTAAATTGTGGATAACATGTCAGCCATAATGTAACATTTGGAAGCTCTGCAGTTAAAAGTCTTCTCCTTTTCAAACACAAGGGTAGGAGTTTAAGTCAAAGAAGCACTTTGGATGTAATTTTATTTCTAGGTCATTCCTTTACAGGAAAAGTTCTTTTCTTGGTTCTGGTTACTTTCTTTTCCTTGTGCGACTCTAGGCACCCCACTTGACATTCACAAAAGGCTCGCTGAGATTGGATCACGGTGACATCGGGGTACAATGAAGTTATTACATAATCAGAAACACGAGGAGTGCAGATAATGAGATATTTTGTAGAAAGACAACTTTTACAAATTATCTCAACACTTTATTCCCCTGAGATAAAATTAAAACCAGTGATAATGAATTATCTTTTACCAGAGAGGAGCTTCTGTATTATTCTTGCCAAATCATTTGAGAGGGGGACTTCAAACAGACTACACCACTGTGTCTCCACCAACTCAGAGATGGTTTTAACAAGCATACAATCACATCAATCGTCATTGTTCTTGATTAATTGTGGTGATAAAATTGTATTCATGATTAAACATGAATCAAGACTGAGGCAGATTGCAAAGCAGATGTGTCGCAGTCATAAAGATAAAAGTTCCAGAAAAAAAGACACAAACGTATTATCACACGTTCATTATGTGTGATATGTCGAGCATGAGTAATATTGTGCACAGTCTCTGCAGTTATGGATTATGAGAAGCCATTTGTATAAATCTAAGTGAAATATGGAATGAGAATGTAACTAATCTTCACATTATGTAACGTAATAGATCTTAAAATACCATATGAGTGCATGTAAAAATGACTTATTCTTTCAGTGGATGGAATCTAAATCACATGAATCCGAAGCCAGAGAAAACTACAATTATTAAAACCACATTTTAATACACAACGCTGACAGAGCAGCATCTTTTCTTTTAGTGCCACTGTATAGTGCTAAATTTCTCCCCACCCCAGGGGGCGGGAGGGCCGCGGGAGTCTTCAGAAAGAGGGCATCTATTCGTTACTGCGACACCTCAAAGAAATCAGGCTGCTCCACCTTCTGATATGTCTGTATAAACTTTAACTCTCCTCTCTGCAGTCAGCATTTTAGATAAATGACAACAGTGTGCTGCGTCTTCTCTCGGTGCAGCAACGCACTCATGACCTTCCTCCACTAGCAGGTAATGTCCGGGTGCAGGTCCCTGCTGTCCATCCACAGTCCTATACCACGGTGCTGAGGGAGGCGCAGTCAGCAGGCATGGAAGCGGGGGTGTGGCCATCTGTCGGAGTGTCGGGCCCCACCAGGAGGGTGCTGCTATCTATGGAGTCCTCCCTCTCCTGAGTGGACGGCACCGACCCTGGCATGGGACCAGAAGCGTTGGGAATATCAGCCTGGAGACCGTCTCCCATGGTGTTCATCTGGCTCGGCACCATGGAGACCCCGCTGTGTCCTGAAGGTAACGACAAAGAGAGGAAATGAAAACTCTTTTCTGTACATGATGAGATTCATGAATAACTAGACAAGGATCTGCGCCTACCGAGGTCCACGTAGAGGAGGCTGTCTGGGTTGATGGAGGCCTCATACGGAGGAGGGGGGTCATCGGGGTGCTGGATGTCTGGGTATTTGTAGGCTGCGTATGGCGGAGGAGGCTCTTGGAAATGAAAAGCACCTCCCTCTCCATCATCAGACAGATGCAGGGGAGTGAGGCCGGTGCCAAAGGCATCCGGGCCATAGTCAAAGCCTGGGACTCGTCTTCCAAGGTTAAAGTGGTGCACTGAGCAAATAAAAACAGACAGATACAGAGGCCAATGTGAAATGACTGCAACAATATACAATAATCAGCCACAGCATATGAAGTTAATATAAAATAAAAACTTGCGCTGCAGTTAAATCAACTGAAACTAATTATAATGAGAAAACCTCATTACATAACCAAATTATTATCAACCAGAGAGTTGTGTGTGTGTGAATGTCCAACAGGCTTAGTGCTCACAGTTTCCTCCAATTAGTGTTTCAATGCGTTCACGTCTCCGCTGACGGAGTCTGTGCACCATGAAGAGCAGCAGAGAGAGGATGAGGAAGGATGAGATACAGCTGACGATCAGTCTCATCCCACTGGCCATCGAGTCAAACAGACTGTTTCCATCTGAGTGCGAAGAGGAAAGACAACAAAATAAGAGCATTACTTTCTGCACTCTTCTTCACTGGCACACTCCTCATTATGACAAATTTCTCTCTCTGAGAGAATTCTGCATTGTACATGTGGGAAGTTATTTTTAATCATTCAATTTATGCTGTACAGTGTAAAAGATATCCTGTGGCTGAGTGTAAAATTGCCACAAGCTGCAGTATCAAATACTGTAGATATGTGAGGAGCTCCATCTTGTGGGGCTGTGAGCAGTGACTGTTACATCGGAAAATGTTAATGTAAAGCTCCAAGAATGAAGTCTATTTACCCACTACCACAGCCGGTGACTGACTGAATGGGAAAATATTCTGCTGGAGTGAAATATCACTCTAATCAGTGAGCTGCATCAGGAGGGGGCAGTACCTGGGTCCAGGCAGGTGAACTTGCAGCACTCTTTGGGATCCTTGCGGAAGTGCTGGCAGCCCTGCGGTCGCTCACACAGTGCGGCCACACACATCTCAGGCTCGCCGTCATGACACGTGCAGCTCAGACACGGATCGTCCCCCTTAGGGGTGAAGTAGTAGCCCTCGTTTACGACATTGTCTTTTATATCCACACACGTTTGCCCTGTCAGATAAACATAGAAAGTGAAAATGAAGAAAAAAAAACAACAAAAAACAAACAAAACCACGACTGAAATAAAGAAAATATTATTGTTATTTGGACACATCTGGGGGGAAAAAACAATGGACACATACTCCTCTTGCAGAGAAAGGGGAACTTTTTGTAGCAGTTCTCAGCGTGCCAACTGTGCAGGCCTCGTTCATTCATGCTTTTTATCTGAAAACGCTGCAGCTGGGCACAGAAGACATTGTCCTGGGTGGGAGACGCCTCCCCAAAATTGGTTAGACCCTCAGGTGGCAGAAACACCTGCATTGACCCTGTTGAGAAACATATCAGCAATTTAATAATAATATTATATCATTAATAATATTATTATATAATATAATATTTGCTTCCTACAAAACCAAATCTTTAATACCTTTGTATGCGACCTCCCAGCGGCCCTCCAGAGAGTGGTTCTGATTGGTGATCACATACTGGTAGCCCACCCAGAACCTTAAAAACAAACAATAAGAGTTTAAACTTACTGTGTCAAATAGTCTATTTCAGGGTTTGTGCGTAGGCCAGTTTAAGATGATTAAACTACCACTATCGGCCACTAGATGGCCTACAACAATAACAGAACGACCAGGCGGATACATTTGACTATACAGTTTATATCACAGGAAGAAAAAAGGTCAACAAGAGCAAAGCAGTTTAATAAGTTAGAAAAGTAGACTTGCAATTTTAAGGTTTTGATCTCAAGTTGTAGAATTCTCTCTCTTAAGTGAAAGAAAGCTTGACAGTCGAGATTTCAAGCATGCATGTTCAGGCAGCTATTTACTGTGTAAATAAAGGCCACATGGAAAAGGCACAGGGAGAGGAGACTGCAGAGGCTGGGCAGAGCTGTGCACATGGGCAGAAATATCTATCTATCTAATATACGTGTTTGGCTCTGCAGCAGAGTATAGTATAGTGACTTAATGTCATCACAAGAAACCATTTATCTCATACTATTAACTGGTAAAAGTCTGTAGGAAGTCACAAAAATCTGACTAAACAGTAATAACATCCGTGAACTTCAGCTGTTTCTCGTGGCCGAAGTTAGACTAATGCCACATTTTTCAGACAATAACACAGTTGGTAAAAACTCACTTGCACTGGTCTCTGCGCTCACAGACTTTATCGTCAAAGTCCACCTCGATCTTCAGTATGAACTGCAGCTCCTCGTTGGTCACAAACGTAGCCAATGAGCCGTTGACTTTCTGACAGGTATCCACAGCCTGCCAGTAGTTCTCGTTCCTCAGGTACACTTTGTAACAGCTGGCCGTCTTCTCGTAGTGGTGCCACCCACTGGGGCACTTCTCTGTGGACGGAGAAGAAACGTAAGCGTTGTGGTTGGTAAAAGCTGTCTACACAATCATAGTGCAGACTCAACAACGATACACTCAACTACAATAAAGTGGGGGAGAGTAAAGTGAGATGCTTACTGTTGAAGCGCACAGGCTGAGCCACACCAATGACGTCTTCTACCTGGTCATATCCGTTGCCAAAACGAAACCTCTCCTCCTTTATAGCTGCAAGAAAATTACTGAAGGTCAAAAAATGTGGATGAGGTTTTTCCTACTATTATAAAAAGTTCTCAGGAACTCAGGAGCTTTTTTTAAAGAGAGATTTGTTCATGTTGTGCAACCTGTTAAAAGCTTGTAATATAATGAGCCACTGTCAGACTGCTCCTGTGTTCAAAGGCAACAATAAACCTTTTTCATTTGTCTGAGAGCCTGATACATAAATAGATAAACCCATAACGTGTCAGTGCTGCTTGTTTCTGCACCAGCTCTGCCTGGTATTCCCTCATTCAAAATTATGTTGGAGGAAAAGCCCTTTTGTGTTTCATGTATTCATGAATGCCTGAAGAATGTAAGGACATGTCTTTCCCTTGCTTATTCTGCAGTAATATGTGTTTCTGATCAACATTTCCTGTGTTGAGGTTCAATACTTATAAAAAGGAATTTAGAAACATTGAGAAACATGTATAATTCAAAATCAAGGAAGTAGATATAAATTTTGAGGAAGATAAAAGCAGAATCAAAGCCTTGCAGACTGTGCAGATTGTAAATATAATAAGGAGTTTACAGTGGTTTGGATCTGGAGTGAGGGGAGAATCCCAGCATTGTCTACATACAGCACAATATAGACTTGAATGATGTCAAGATTAATCTCCTGCTAATATTCCACTCAAGTACTTTGGATGTTGCTACATTTTATACAGGAAAATGTGTTAAGGAAGTAGATGTGCTGGAAATAATAATAATAATGATTAAAAGATACTAATGGCAATCAACAACACTAACAGACAAACTTTAGTTCACCTATAATCCTTCACTAGTTGTTCGTACATTACAGCATTGAAAACAAAAATCTTCCAGAGGCAAAAAGAACAGAAGCAGGATGTTATTAATGATTATTCAGGAGCTGAAAAATAAATTACAGAAACCACTCAAAATAAATTGAATGTTGTGTTCCTCTGTTGCATTTAATTCAATAAAAAATTATAACTGTTGAGAAAGCAGGCAAAAAGCAGGAATTACAGTTTATGAAAATAACAATACTTTATACTGAAGAAGGAGTCTCAGTTCTCAAATTAAGACAAACTGAACTGAAAACTTAACTGGAGAAGCACCGAGAATCAATTAAAAAAACATAAATTGTGAAATTTACGGCATTCATTTTCTGTAACTTTAAACCATGTTATCAATGTATCTTTCATTTTAAAAAAAGACTTATGTGACAGTTTGTTTTATTTTGTGACAGCAGATATTCTGCATAAACAGTACAGTGGAGTTCTGCAGTTCTGTGTTATGTTCAGTGTATATGTTGTCAGCTGTGCAATAACTGGTCTGTAGTTTGCAGTGGGACTTACTTTAGTGCAGCCTGCAATGTGTTTTTTTTTTTTGTTTTTTTGTTTGCCAATTACATATTTTATAATACCATTTCCCCTTTTCAGTTTTCTACCATGTATTGACATTACAAGGTTGAACAGTTTCTTCTGGTATTTGTTTGGCTGGAATTGGTGTGAAAGATTGCTGCACCTTGCCATGTTATTCAACAAAGAGCTAATCCCAAACAAGAACATTGATTTCCATGCATGCTGTTGATTCAGCAGACAATAGCCCCTCACTGAGGCATGTGTAAACATTGTGTGGGTTTTTCTTGCTTTTCTCTTTGAAACCACAGTCACCCAACACAGGCAAAATATGATGTTCAGCTGCAAGCTTTTTCAGTGAATAATAATTAACATTTTCTTCTGAACATACAGAATATATTGTATATGGATTAGTGGTATGCAACTGTTTTACTGGTGAATAAACAATGAAAACAAGAGGAAGGTTCTGCTTCCACATTCAGCACTGTTGGTGATGCTTTAACAAACAATTTCTGCTTTTATTTCCTGCTCAATAAATGAGTCCAGTGTAAATTCTCACTCAGTATACAGTTTTGTTGGCAGGCTTACAGCTTTAACTCAAAGCAGACACAACTACTGCTGTATGGAGGTCACATGCTGGACTCAATCCATTCAATAATTCCCATTATGCGGTCAGAGATCTGGGGATAAGGTCTCTCTGGATTTAAGAGGGGAAAACAATAGGATTTCGGTCAAAGGCTTAGCACTGCAACATCTATGCCGAGCTGAAGAGATCAACAAACAGTAAACAAAAACAGAGACACAGACACACGTGCAGCCACTCAGAACTCTGCCTTCTTCTGCCATGTGACGCTGTCAGTGCAGAGCGGCTAATCTAGCATTGTGATTCACTGTGGGGGGATTAGGAGGACTTTTTTCATACCTGCAGACTTAAAAACCAAGTCTGAACCACTTGGTAAAAGCAAATCAACTGGATTGACCTGTGTTTGGAGGTTTTATTGTGCTATTCACACACAGACACACACACTTTAAATCTGGCAGTTGAATTGTATTTGCACTCACACTATTGGTTTTAAATGTGATGTGGTATAATGAAATGGACAAGAATGCCTGTACCCACTCACTGCTTTTAACAGCACTATAGGCTTCTGTTCCTATGTGGTCAACATGCATCACTGAACACCTCTGAATACTTGCTTGATTAGATCCCAGTGCATCCTTAAGGCACTGTGGGTACATTCACACCTGTATACAGAGCTGTCCAGCTGTGATCCAATCGTCCAAGTGTGAAAAGCTTCCTGGGTGTTGCTATTCTTTCCAGAAATCAATCATGTTATGGATGTTAGGTAACAGAGTGGGTGTAAAAGGGCTTAAGTGAGCTATACTCACGGGGACAGTCCATCTCGTCACTCTTGTCCTCACATGCTGTCCAGCCGTCACACTGCCAGGACATTGGGATACATTGCATCTTTCCACTGCGGCAGGCAAACTGCCCAGGGCTGCAGCGCTGCTCTGAAATACAACAAGAGAGTTCGCGTGGTCAAACCTGCACGTGACTAAGACCTTTTTTTAAACGAGAGAAAACCATTTTAAGTCAGAGTCCAGCAGAGGACTGAATGGGGGCACTTGAGTTTCCCTGGCAGTTGATAAAATAAGAGAATGTATAAGGGGGATAGAGTGAATAAATTAATAGATTGTTCTTCCTTATAGTGACTAAGTGCAAATTGAGGAAATCACAGTCAAAGAGGAGCAGTACTACCATTGCAGCCAGTGAAACCAACTGAATCTGGACACTTCAGTATATACAGTACAACACATTCAAGTGAATGGGAACGTGTGTCCAAACTTTTGACTGGTACTGTATATAAATGTACACACTCCCTTTCGGTCTGTTAGCCCCCCCCAACAATTTAATATTCTGAGACAGCAAAGAAAGAAAAAAAATTGTTGGTAGAAACTAGAAAGGGGATCCTGTAAAAAAAGAAAATCCACAGCATACACATTACATTCATACAACTTAGAAATGTGAATCCACCAAAAGAACATTGTTTTGTCATGTCTGCAAGTTTAATCACGCCTGAGTAAATTATATTAAACAAAATCAGACCAGGCAGAATAAAACAACAGAGGTTTTGTAAGCATGTCTTTAAATAACAGTTCAGTTATGACGGCAACTGGAAAGAGTCTTAGACCGAGAGCAGACACATACTTAACAATATCTATAGGCTTTTTGTCTGTTTATATCTGTCAGCAACACAGTTCGTGCCAATTGCCATATGTGATTAACGTGAGAGACGCCTCTGCATCAGAGCTGCCTGTGTTGAGCCTATATCATGTGATGAATGACCCAATCTATAAGCAAATAATCTCAGCAATGTTATAGATCATGGAATAGGAAAATGAACTCATTACCATGTTGTAACAGAGATTAATACAAACACTATGCTTACTTCTAACATAATATTACAATCTCAATCGCTTTGATGCAACTCACATCAGAAAAGCCATTCTCACAACTCTAAATGTAGTTATCAGAACAGTTCATCATTCCCCCACACACATTAGCGTTTCTCATTGTATTTGTACAACTTTCCTTTGTATCCACATATACTTCACTACTAAAGATGTTTTCTCATTGTGTTGATGCATTTTTCATTTGACTGACAACTCATGAAAACAGTTCATACATTCATCAGATCTCTCACTCACTTTGATACAGTCCTGCATTAAATTAGTGGTGTTTTCATTCAAATCACACACACACACACACACACACACACATGCTCTATGTGGTATGAATTACTGTACTATAATTGGTGCTCACTTATACCAATTACAGTATAGTATTGGAATTTACAGATACTGTTTTTACAACTGCTTTCACTCATTTTTTTCCTAAACTCTACACAGAAATCAAAAAATTACACACATGAAATGCAAAGTGCCACATATCTGCTCTAATATGAAACACTTCATTGAAAATATCATACAGTAAAAACATCTAAAAATGTTTTTTGGTTATACCATGTTCTAAATCTAAAGCTCTTCTGCCTTCCATTGGGCTTGTACATACATGTCCGTACACTGTTCTAAAGTTACAGTACAGTAATCCGTTGAGAGGGGTTGAAATGTAAACAGTACAGTAAACACCACTGCAATGTTGAAACAGAATTGTTCTTTTGTATGTATATAATTTTTGCAGTTCTCTTCTTCTAAAGTCAGTCAGGTTTATATCAAAATATCAAAACGTTTTGTGTGTAAATCTTGAAGCAGTGTTAGTGTTATGAGAAACGTATGAACTGTTTTAAGAACTGCATTAAGAGTTTATAAGAATGACGTTCCTGATGCGTGGACTGCATCAAAACTGTAAGAGATCATCAGTCGGAGTCTGATTTAAAAACCGTAAAGAACTCTTATTCCACTGAAAACTACTTCTAAATGCAAGACAATAAGATGATAAAACAATCACAGGTGTTTTCAGGAGAAGAGCTTTGTGGACAAAAAGAAAACGTTTTAACTGAAGGAGCTGCTGATATATTCCAACAACAAAGATCAGACAGCCACTACACTAGAAGACATACTGCTTGCTTACCTGACAATAATCTTGCCAGAGCTAGCCGCGGACCTGAAACAAATAGAAACAATAGAGTGACTATCCTGTATGTCAGTGTCTTGACTTAAAGGAATTTTTAAATTGCACTTTATCAAAGCCAGTGTGGTTTTAAAAAAAAGGACAATGTTCATCCTGTTTGTGCTGCTCATTATGTTTCGTCTATAAGGAAATCTCGTATCTTTACTCTTAACAATTCTCTGGTATTCGTCAGTGACCAGTGATGTCCCCAGTTGCTTGCCCAGTAGTGGGTACATTAGGCCATCTGTTCTAGGATACAGGTGGTTTTGTGTACCTGGACCACCCACTCACTTAGCAAATATGGCTACACTATTTTTACTTAGAAAAAAGCTCTGAGCTATTTCAAGACTGTGACTGTTGTTTCATCTGTGTACCGACCACCTTAGCTGACGGTGAACAAGAGATTTTCAGCTTTGATGATCCCAAAGAGCAAGGTCACAACCTCCACTGGGCTTTAAAACTGCTCTGTACTTATACTAGAGTTCTGACTACTGCACAAATAAGCCTAATATTAAAAAAAAAAGTGCAAAGGAAATGCACTAACAATTTTCTTCCATTTCAAACAAGACTTCGATAAAAGTTTTCCCAACCTTACATTGTGATCATGCTGCTGGTGCAGCCTATATAACATCCAGCTGGACAACTATTCGGCCCTTTTAAAACAAATAAATAAAAAAGCTGAATCATATTTTCAAAATCAGGAGAAATCTCACATTACACCAGACATACCATTTTTATGCCCTCCTGCGATAAAGGTCACAAACCTGACACTTCCAAGTTGTCCTGACTTTATTTTGCACAATATCCTACTGTAAGTAGCTAAGTGAAATAAAGTTAAAATTATTATTATTTTTTTTTTAATATTGTTGTCACTCTGTATTCACTTGTATAACAGAGATCACTCTAGTTCATAAGGCTGCACTATCATTAACTATAAATAATGAGGGACAACTAGATCAGTTAAAAAAAAAAAGTGAACCTACCCTTCATAGCCAACCTTAATTCAAATCTTTTTCACTCTGCCAAAACGTGTTTTAAAAGCCCTCCAACACAGCAGACGTCACCCTGTCTTAGTTAAAGCTAAGTCGATTGAGATGCATTAAAGATCTCTCTCTGTCTCCTGGGACTGAATGTGTGTCAGGTTGATGGATAACATTAGAGACCAGGAATCCCAAATACATTAGAGAGGATTTGTGAATGATGTTAATAGTTTATGTCTATATTTAGACAGAAAAAGAATGTATGATATGTGACTAAACTAGGTGAAAAATGATTATGGATTTCAAAGACTATAAGTCGATCTTCTTTTAAATGCTTCGTGAGATATTGTATTTGTGTGAATATATAACCACCATCACCTTCATCAATTTCCTACAGAGCACCTTAACCAGAGATGTTAGCATTTTCCTTCCCAGCCAAGGACTTTTAAATGTATCTTTTTTTCTACATATTGTAATAAGACTTGTTGCTTTGCTATGTTAGCCTACTGAGAAACTAACTGGCAAACAGAAGCCAAATCTAGCTGCTAATCGCTTATTTAAAACGTAGCTAAGCTAACCGCTGTTAAGCCCGTTCTCCGTGTGGTCAGGACTAGAAAATACATGCGTCATGCTTTCTGATGCATCTGAGCGCCGCTTGGATAAAGACTTGTTGCATGCACACATTTGTATTCATGCTCTTTGTGCTTCTTCTGATAACTGCTGCTGCTGGAAAATCCACAAGAGGAGAATTTATGCAGATACCAGCAGCCTACTGCTTTAGGTTATCAGATATTTATATAGTTGAAGGCACAGCTTGGGCATGTACAATAACCTCTATGTTGAAGTGCACTTCCCTTGCCATTATCTGGACATCCTGCTGATTAGGATGGATTGCCCAACCAGCTTTGATTAATATGGATGCCTGAAAGCTCATATTTCCCTCCAATTTTACACACACATTTGATGGTGGTTAATATTTTGTTTTTGACCAGTCAAAATTAACCACCACAAATCTAATGCAAGGTAAAGGGCATGCTTGATATGCATGCACACATATTGTATCATAGCAAAGATTATTGCTGTATATGCTCTAAAGCATCTGCCTGAGAATCACAGCATTAACGACTGATAAATGAGATGGGTTGGGATAATGAGGAGCAAGCAGGATATACTCCTCTCTTATTGAGGCTATTTCTTTGGCTGTTGTGATGTCAAGTCCCCAATTGAGTGAACTGGCTACCCTGGAGAAAAGTGAGCCTCTGCATCTCTTACATAACCAACAGAAAAATACAATAAAGACAATGAGACTGCCCCAACTCAGTCCTACTGATGTATAACGGCACAGTGAACTGGCCTTGTGCGCACACTGTATCATCTCCAGCCACTGATGATTCACATCAGCTCTGAGGCTCGCTGTTAAAAGCAGTGAGTGGGTACAGGCATTCAAGTCCATTTCATTATACCAACTCACATTTAAAACCAATATATTCTCTCTGCTCTGTGTGGATAAAGGCCGTGCAGGTCAAATTCCTTTAAAAACCAAGCCGTTTAATTTGCGAAACAAGAAAGATGTTATTGACCAAGAAGTTAACCGCATATTTTTGTTTTTCCTGTGTTAAAACTTTTTCATGGTAGAACTGATGTGACACAGTCAATACTTAAAATGGTAAACAGAGCTGCTCTTAAGTAGAGCTGTACCACTTAGGTTCACTATATTAGAAGAAAAAAAAGTTAATACTGGTAATTTACAAATTAATTTAAACATGTAGTGTGTTCCAGGGGCAACAACCATGATCTTCACTGTCCTAGATCATAAAATATCTAAAATCTATCTGCAGGGGGTTGGTGGGATATCAGGTACAAGACTCTAAGCTTTGAAATGCATTGTCACTGAGTGAAATCTGTCTGCCCCATGGCACTGGCAGCGTCCTCTCTTGACATTTTCCTCAACATTTTCATGTCCTCCACATGCACTTTCCACTGCTCGACAATACAGGACAACAGTTGTAAAAGTAGAAGGTCAGGGCTGTGTGACATACTCTGGCAGCAGGAAATAATCTGTGTTCTTGTTACTTCTAATTGCTGATAGAGGTCGATAAAATTAACAAACAAAAAAAAAAACAACTCAAGGTACTGTACTTGGCAGTATATTAATTTTACAACTTTTAATTAAAACAAGTATTAAATATTTAGTTTTCAATATTAAGAATGCTTATTTTTGTTAGGTCACATTTTCTCCCATTTCAAACAAATAAGCCACACAATCATTGAGCATATCTGACAGGGAATTATGTGCAGACAACTGCTCACTAGGTTGTGTTTAGCTAAACTACTGCTTACAATTCAAAAAGAGATACTGTGTCTTTATAAAGACTACATAAGATACATAAGATAGGCATAAATGACCAAGGTTGAAAACTACATACGGCATAAACAGACTGTAACAAATATGATTTTATGAAAACCCACTAATTTAACAGAACAATCACAGAGACACCATAATCTACCTTTATATTTGGGTCAAATGTATCACTTACCATGACATCAACAATTAGTCAGCTAAACATTAACTTAAGTAGTCTTTCAAAAATCACTGTAATCAGCATAAGAATTTGTGGCCGTCTTCTCCATTTGGGTCACTGCAGGTTGTTAACTGTAACTTCAGTCTCGTCAGTGGAGTATCAGGTGAACAAAAACATCTGACTGTTGTTGGCACATGATGCCTGACAAAAGATAAGCTACGGCCAACTTTTTTTGTGCAGAACAAACAGTGATAAACCAGCTGCCAGTGTAACACAGACAGGTTGCTCAGCCCCACTGACAATAAACAAAGTTCAGTTGATTTGTTGCTCAAATTGATGATATGGGAAGATTTCAGTCTTTGTAAATTTTGGGCATGTTCACACTATGTGCTAACTTTGTCTGGATCTGTGATTTTTTTTTTTTTTTTTTTTTTTAAATATGTTTGCCATTGTTGGCTGTGTTGAGTCTCTACAAACTTATTTACAATCTGCATTGATGTAGTTCATTGTAACCCAGGCTGCAAGAGCGGCCTATACACCTGAATTTTAGGTCAACAATCCACCTGACATCTGTGTCTTTGTATCATGAGAATAAACTGAAGCAACCACCGGACATACTCATGCACTACCCACAAAGACAACTACCCTGTCATGTATATATGATCATATCTGTTTCGGTTTTCACATTTGTCTTATACTTTTTCATATTGTACAGAGTTATGTGTATCACACATACATACATGGGCAATCTGTGGGTCACAATATTTACATGACAAGCTGACTTGGTCACTGAAATGGTTCTGATCATATATTAAATTAAAAGCACATTCAGCATTCGTCATTCTCCCTAGGATGTAGAGAACTACAAAAATTTCTATATTTCAATGTTGCCACGCTCACAAGCACTGGTTGTATAGGACTGAAGGCTTATTACAAATTTTTAAAAGCCATTTAGAAATATGACAATTATACACACTGTCAAGCAACTCAAGTATAACTGAATAAAACCTTAACCTTTCAGAGCGGCCTAGCTTGCTTCTAAAACCTGCTGTGGAAACCAGGTAAATCAAGTGCAGACTGGTGGGTCGTGAGTGCCTCGAGACTCATAGAGACGGTCTGAAGTCTGATTCTGTAAAAAACTGTAAGATGGCTCAAGCAAACCTGCATGACAGGATCAGTGTTTTAATGATCACAGCTGCTCAAACATTTTTATTGAATTATGTTTTTTAAAAAAAGCAGGATTATTCTTTTGCTGAATGTCCTACCCATTTGGGCATCAAGATTTGGAAAACCAGCACTTTATGTGCACCAGCATGCTCTACAAACACACACCCTCCCTGAAAAAACATGTGCAAGAAAACAGGTAGTCCCCTGCAGGATCCCCAGCATGAAGGCCACAGCATCACCCAAACAAGCAGTGGTTTCAAAACGCACTAAGAGAAGGCCAGCCAACACAGACAGCACCCTTCACTTTCAGATTAGTCACTCAAGTTCTATAAACAAAAAGGTCTTATGTTCACTCTTGAACGTTAGCGCAAACACTGAATTTGCCTTTGACAAAAATGAATAATTACAGTTGAAAACACTCAAATGAACCACAAAGAGCCTCCTAATATGGACTTAATGTACACCCAGGAACCAAACCTCTACAAAAATAAAAAATAAGGGGCATGCAGTGGTGGTGAGTGTAATGCATTTTCTTGGCAAGCGATTGCTCCTTTAGATTGAGCCAAACAATACATTTATCCATGAGTTGGACTGATAACAGTTTATCTAATCTACACAACTGTCAGGATCACAAGACTAGACCTAGAGACCACAAGATGCATTTGTCCCCTTGTTGCTTAAATGTATCTGGAGCGCTATTCAAGTGTCTGCATTCAAAGCAAAACAACTGAGACAAGTGACCTAAAAATCATTTGATTTTTTGGTTCATAAA
This sequence comes from Seriola dumerili, assembly GCF_002260705.1. Taxonomy (NCBI): domain Eukaryota; kingdom Metazoa; phylum Chordata; class Actinopteri; order Carangiformes; family Carangidae; genus Seriola; species Seriola dumerili. Next base: position 1,347,247 of record NW_019174697.1, read on the forward strand.
TCACTGGCCTTTTGTGACAATTGTGATACCTGAAGAGAACTTTAGTGCGGCAGTATTGTATTCGTAGTTAGATTATTTTAACAGATATGTGCACTATTTGTTTACTTACTAGGGATTTTCTGTTGTTCTAGTAAGTCATCAGTTGTGTTTCCAGTACCTTTGCACTTGTGACACATTTTTATCCTGAGATACAAAAAAAAATAATCTCGATTTATCAGTTTAGAAGTTACATAAACATAGTCCAAAAAATCCTCAGACAGTGTCATGACAGTAACATTATTGTGTAGTTTATCAGTTTGATATGTTTAACTGTGTAGCTACAGGTTGAGTAAAAGACAGCCAGTTTTAGTGATGCAGGAGCCGAGTCTCTGACATGCATTTCAAATTACAGATTCACGGCTGAAGCAGTGACTAACCGAGGGATGTAGTGGAGGGTAAACAGACCTTTTTGGAGAAGATACCCACCTTTTATAAGTCGAAATAAGTATTTCAGCATAATTCCCCAATACAGCTGTATTAAGAAGTGTCAAAGCTATCCAATTATTTAAGAGAAGCAAAGGTCTGTATTTGGAAAAACATGAATGGCGTTAAGAGATTTTTCTGAAAATGAAGTGGCTGTGTGGACTGTGCAGTTAAATCGTAAAGTGTTTGTTGAATAAAGATTGCCAACTGGTGGTTTTAGTTGGCCTATTTTTATTACAATTTACTGCTTCAGCGCCGACTAGCAAGGCGGTCGTCCACACTTCCCGGCGCCAGCAGCAGTAGCACAGCAGCGGTTGTAAAACCATCAGAGTACGTGGTTTATAAAGGAGGCCTCACCGCCTGACCCGCTGCTCTATGCTTCCAGCTGTAATCCCTGTTTCTCCCACTTCCCTGACCAGCCCGCGGTAATGTAAGCAAAGGAAAAACACAACTTGGATTTATTTACCTGTCCGGGGTGGGTCCGTTAACGTGAGGACGAAGAGAAGAGAGAAGAGGACGAAACTGCTGCTGTCAGCCTTAGGCAACATTTATCCTCCATTCATAGTAACTCCTCTATCCAGAAATTTAAAAAATATACCGAGGATCTGCACCGCCGCCGCCGCCCTCTTTGGACTTATAACGTTAAACGCTTTACACAGTTTATACCCATTTCTTATGCATTCAAAACGGCAGCTAACGAAGAAAAAAAACAAAAGTCAAACATAGTCGCGTCGCACAGGGAAACAGATTGTGGTTAATCTGGCCGAGCAGCTAACGTTAGCTAACTGGCTCTACAGTTAACGTCGTCCGTCCGTCCTCTCCCCCCGCTGCTCGGTGTGGAGCGGCGCTGATCCAAGATGGCTGCGGCCTTTCATCACAACAATCCCAAACATGCAGCACACAGGCTATCAGCTGGAGGAGCTGCCAGGGGCGGAGTTAGTCAGATTAAACCCCGGGTGACACATGATTACCAATGTGTATGTGTACCCGATTATGTGATAAATCCAACACAAGATAATGTCACTGGTTGTACGTAGCGGATACACGCTGATGGCTGACGCAGTTTATTATATTACGTGACCCTATGTCATTCATCACTCAAAAACCAATACAACTTGAAGCAGGCATCAAACTAGATTCAGCCTTTTCCATTTGGGATAATTGAGAAACCTTTGTAATAAAAAGGCATAAATGTGCATTTCTACTAATAGGCCACTATATAATTAGCTCTATATTTATGTCTTTTCTTCCCTTTTTGAGACAGTCTGACCTGTTTGACCTTGTGAGACTGCCCATGGGTCAAACTCTCAGACTGCAATTATCATAATGGGTGAGTCAGTGAGGAAACTTTACAGCCTGCTTTTCTAATCATACTGGAAAAGACATATAAATGTCTTGAACAGCAGATTTTGGGACTAAATGTACAACAACAATGTGCACATGATTTCTGTGCAGTGTCCCAATTCATACAACCACTGGACCTCATCTCCTACTTGTATAAATCCTACAAATGCAGTTTATAACTTCTATTACAGTCTAACGCAGTAGCATTTAAACCTTCCTCATTGGCTCACTAATTCACCACAGATATATTGGCATCATATCCAGGGTGCTTCAGCTGCTGTGACAAGTCTACAGGCTGACAGCTCTTGCGTAAACATATTAATGGAGAAACGTTTCACAATAATGATACACATATTCATCCCCACCATTTGTCAATAATCTGACAGTGCCGTTAAATTTTCATTCTTACACAGCTTTGAAACTGGCTTTGAGTCTTTTAAAAGGATGAGTTTTTTTCTGCCTTAAAACAATACTCATATGCCAATATGGACAACATCTATAGTCCTTGTGTACAAAAAGTACACTCTAAAGTTCAGCTGAAGTTAATATAAAGCTTTAGCTGTCTGAGTGCAGCTCGGCAAGGAAACACCATCTGGGGAAACACAGAGAGGGAATTTAGTGCTAAAAAGCCTGTACTGTCAGATGATACCCACTTGACTCAGACTGCTGAAGCCTCATATTAGCCTCCGCTGAGGTTTGAAATACATTTTTTCACAAGAGCACTGTACAGTTTATCCCCCAACTCTTACACTGGTGTTGCACGAAGCTTCATTGTCATAATTTGACCAGTAATTCTTTCACTGTACATATGCGCTTACAAGTTCTGTTTTAAGACTGACTTAACAAGAGATGTGACTTCACCACATAACAGAGAAACCTCATTTGATAAAAAAGATTTGACCTTTTGGAGTTAGGGTACCCTGTAACCTCTAATGTTCCAAAAAAACAGATCGAGTACATGTTGGGGTATTTCTGGCTGTACCTCAAACACAGAGCAGTATGACTTTACATTTTTTTTACTTTTACAAGCTTGCGTGAGAAAAAGAAGAGAGGTATAAAGTTATTATTCACAGTTCTGTTCCACCACCAGCAGGAGGTGGAACAGAACTATTGACGAGGATGTCATCAGGTGAAACATTTAGTATATTCTTTTGCAGACAATTCTTAGTCAAATATGTCCAATTTAATTATAGATATTAAGAAAAAGATTGTAAAGTTTTATAATGCTAACCAGGCTTTGCCTGTAAATTTTTCAACTTTAAATTAAAAAGATGTAGGTCATCCCCTCTCTCTCTCTCATTAGCTTTCCTGTCTATCTCTCACTGTGACTATCGCAAAAAAGACAAATATGCCCCAAAAAATAACATGAAGGGGTAAAAAGACACATTCATCATTTACACTGATAATCAGTGAGTTGTCTAACTGAAGCCCTGTTGGGTTTTTTTTTTTTTTTTTTTTTTTTATTTCTAACACCAACACAAAAATTTTACGATGGGGAAACCGGTTTTAATGTAACACAACATGTACTTCTGAGCAATTTCTATGATGCAGAGACACACACTGAAATGTCATGGCTACATGTTGAGTGAGTTAAAATGTAATTTGTATGTGTGATCCTCTGTGACAATTACTGGGTTATAATCATATTAAAAATCAGTTAAGCATGGGTATGTGGCAAGGATAGCAGAAGTTTAACTGGAAACAACTGTATGTAAATCTATGAAACAAAATATAAAAAATAAGAAACAAATAATTACATAGAATTTGGACACTATATTTCACCGGGATCTACATTAACCCATCTGCGCAAAATAGTAACAAATAAACCCTCAAAAATTCTTCAGTCCACTGTACATTTCTTTATCCAGTCACCCAGCTGGAAGTTGTGCTCTTTAATCTGAGAAAACAGGGTCTGGAGATCTTATAGTGAAGTTATCCACGTTATGATGAGTCTATTTTGTACAATCCCAGCAGAGCGCAGCTTCTCTTGCTTAGAAAAAGTCTGAGGCTTTCCGTCTCTTGGGAAGTTGCAGCAGATTGTCCGTGAGTGACGTAAGGTCCTGAGAGCTTGGGGTCTTGGCTTTGTTTGGTGTTGGTGTTCCTGACGGAGTGGATGGGCCACCGAAGGGAGACTTGCAGCCGACGACTCTGTGTGAGGGAGATGGGGTGTAACTTGCTCTTAGTGCTTTGTCCGTGTATTTGCTAGATGTCCGATTTACAAGCCTCTGCAGGGCTGGGGTGAGGGCTGGGCTCAGACCTTTAGGCGTAAGACTGCAAGACAAAGGATGAGGTGCTCAGTTAGTTTGTGACTGCAATAATTTCTTCAAGATTGCACTAACAAATACAGTGGAAGACTAGTGGTGTTAAATACATTGTTTAAAATTTCAGCTGAACTTTCCCTCTGATAGAAAGGAGTCTGACAGATGCGGTGAAGTGTTGTTACCTGAAGAAGCAGATAAAATAAAGAGTGTACAAAGTCAAAAATGTCTTTACCTTGCAAGGTTCTCTGTGACCTTTCGCAATGCCTCCTGTTTCTTTGCACGGTTTTTAGCTGCAGCTTCATTGGCCATCTTTAAACCCAGCCTCTCTCGTCGTCCCGGTTCTGGAATCTTTTTGAAACAATATGAAGTGTCCATATTTTACAACTTAACAAATAATAAAAAAAAAAAATGTGATTAACAAAGCCTTGCAGCTACCACTTAATGTTCAGTACCTTAAATGATGGACCGTGATTCCTCTCAACATATGGGGTGTCTGATCCATCCAGACGAAATGGGGTACTCTCGATCTCACCCCAGGTCATCAGAGGTGACTCAGATACACCTTAGGAGACAAAAACAGCTTTCAGAAAACTACGCCGCGTTGAATCAGCCATTCAAGGCAACATTTATTGTCATCTGTCATCTATGTGGAGGAGGACTGTAAAACCAACTTACCAGGTGCAGGGGAAGGTGTTCTTTCAAAACCATATCCATTCACTGTCGGGGATTCATGGGGGATGAGCTCTTTCCCATCGGGGCCTACTTTACCCTGTTTGAACTGGACAAATAAAAAAAAAAAGGTTATACATCAGCTGTATCATTCATTCATTTATTCAACTGAAGAATAGACTGCCATGCAGAAACACTTCAATCAAGAGTATGGAGCACATTCAGGCAAAAACAAAATTACCCTAATGCAACATCATGCTTTATTTATTACCTGTGCATTTAGAGCTGCAGCCTGTTGAATCTGGCTTTTGTTTAGAGCTTTGCTGAATGGGTCCCCAACAAAGCGTGTATTCTTGTGAACCACCTCCCTTGGCTTCTTAAAGACAGCATCATCGTCTTTAACACCTTAATTGGAAAAATGTGAAAAGCACATTACATTAAATTTTTTTTCACAGCTAAATGTGATCAATATTGAGGATTCATGTTTTTAAAAAATGATCTTACCCTCTGGATAATACATCAAGGCATTCTTTGCTTTGTATTCCCATGTCTCCAATCCAGCTTTGACACATTCAAGTGCTGCCTTCTCCATCGATGGTAAAGCTAGGTTCTCCTCATGGCGCTGAAAAATATCAGTGTTTATGAATGTTTTCACTGTAGTCTTGGGGTGTGCAAAATAATCATCTGTCTGACAGTGATCAACTGCGACTGAAAACTAAGCCATGAAACCCTCATACCCGTCAGGGATGCAGTTTTCGTGCAGGAACAAGCTACAAACTTTTCAGAGCCACATTTGAGGTTTTTGGGTGGTGATTGTTTGATTTAAGTATTTCAGTAATAAGCTATTCAATAAGTTCTGCTAATCAACAATTTGGTCACAGACAATTTACTCAAAATCAATCTATGATCAGAACACTTGTAATGTAAGAAATCATATTTCATATGCTTTGAATTCAAGTAAAACCTGCACATGCGTACCTGTTTGAATTCAGCCTCGGCCTCATATAACCAGGCATGCTTCAGTTTCTCCTTGTCTTTTGCCAGATCCATTATCTGTTCAAATGATGCATTATCCTCACTGGTATTTTTAGCAAGGAAACGATCCAGAGAGGGCAGCTCTTTCTCCTCCTTGTCATCATCTTTGCTCTCTATAAATAAAACATAGATAGATACAGGGTTAAATTACTGTTCCTTCTCTAAGTCCATTTGTAACAGTATTACTGCCAAATATGTCCACTGATAGGACCAAATGAAGAAGAGAATGATACACAGCATGGGAAATGATTTATGTAAGATGGAAAAAAGGGAGTTTAAAGTGGGATACAGATCTGTGGGTTCATGTAAACACAAAGCTCAGAACAGTCTCTTAAATTATCTGAACTTCAAATTAAAACATGAAATACTTACCCGTATCTAAACATTTATTGCCATGAGTAGAGGAGGGAGACCCCGTGCGGCCCACTGGTGTCTCAAAGCTAGCTGGAGTAACATCTTACACACGAAGAGGACAAAAGGAGAAAAATTGTCATTTTCATGGAGCAGCAAAACAAACAAAAGCTATTCTTTCTCTCTCTAAGAGAAGGAGAAAAACATGGAAATACAGGGTCTAAATTCACTTTCTAATAATACTCACAGGGTGCAGAAGATCGTGGGGTAGATTTTGTCAATGATGATCCATATCGGATGGATATCTCTCTCATTCGTTCCAGGTCTCCATTTTCCTCTGCTTCCAGGTAATCCTTCTGCGCTTGTAATTTTGTCACATCTGGGAAGAAATCCCTCTGTATGATCTTCTCTAAACTCTGTTGGAAGTACACAGGAAGGTACATTTGACTTTGAAAAAAAGAGGATAATGACATACTACACCACAACAACAACAACAACAACAAACAGTTATAGAACTGACCTGTATTTCTCTCACTTTCACTCTGATATACAGAAAAATTTCTTATTTCTTACTAGTGCTCAAAACAAAAAAGGATGGTAAGGCTGCACTATCATTTCAATAAACAATTCATCTGCTGATTATGATGATTATGATTAATCTTTCAGTCTGTGAAATGTCAGAATAGATATAAAGATGCCCACATCCCAATAAAACGTCATATAATTGCTCTTTGTACTGACCAACAGTTCAAAACTCAGAGACAATTAATTAACAATGATATAAAAAGAGAAAAAGCTGCACAATTCATCACATATGAAAAGCTGTTACCAGGGTGCTTTTGCCTTTTTTGTTTAGCAATTTATCAAACTGAGTATTAGATTATCAATACTGTCGCCTGTTTTTTCTATAAATCGACTTAATTATTAATTAAACCAATACCTCCATAACAAACTTCCCAATAATATCAAACCATAAAATACCACAATACCACAGTACTGACACATAAAACGACACATGGTTGTCTATAGCTTAACTACCTCAATGTATTCCTCTTCATCCAGGACCTTTCTGTTCAGTGCCCCGTGCTCTGTCTCCTCGGGTTGCTGCCGGAGAGCCACTGTTGTTACCGTTGAAGGAACGAGGGTCCCGGACAGCGCTTTCCTCACGCTAGCGCTGCCCTCCATTGTGAATCGGCTAACGGCGATCGTTCAACCACAAACGTCGACTGGATGGAAACGCAAGGTGGCTTTTCTACTTGAAGAGCACCATTTAAAAAATGTAAATAGTATCGTAGACACCGTAGATAGGAATAGCTGCGAACGAGACCAGCTGTAACGCGTTAGCTAAGTTTTGGGCAACACACCGCTGCGGCGTACGAACGACGTATTTCCGTACAGTCTGAAATGTTACGTCACAGGAAGTTTATGGACGCTCAGGAAACTTCCAGCATTTGTGTTTATAAGCTTCACTTGATACGTAAAAACAGTTTGTTGTCATTTCTCATTTTGAAAATTGGAATATAGTGCTTAATTCAGCATACCAAAAGAGTGCCGCAGGAATTAGACCTACACCCCCGAAATTAGTTAGCATTTTAGCACTTCCGGGTGTTTTTTAATGGGCTTTTGGAGTGGTGACTAAAATAAGGTTTGTGGTGAACACATTATTAGTTTTTTTCTTTACGACTGGTGGTTGTATTTAGACTTCAAAAATTATTAAAGTGGTGGTTCATTAGTGAAGATTTGTGAAGAAGGTGATGCTAACTTCCAAGTTGATCCCTGCGGCACACTATTGTAACTCTTGTTATAACTTAAAGATAAGACATTGTGTTTTGTGATCAGTGTAATTAATATCTGTTTGTAGAATGTGCATTAGTGTTGTTAGGTAAGATCTACTTGCTTGACAAAAACATGCATCTGAAATTACAGCCCCCCAAAAACGTCTTGTTATATTTAACGTGACAGATATAATGAATTTATAGGCTACCAATTGTACCGTAATTACATTGCTTGTTTAGACAACAAAAATTACGTCATTGCTGATTAGTCCACTGTCACCATTACTTAACATGCTGAGTGTGCAGGAAAGACCCTTTAGAGGAGAGGAGTCACTCTGACTTCTGTTATCTTCCCACCTACAGAATAAATGCTATATACAATATTGTAATGCCTGAGCCACAGGGGGGTTCCTGATACCTAAACTGACTAACAGCTGGTTAGTGAATTGACTGATTGATATGGAGAGCTCAGTTGCTGGACAATTTCCACATGTTCTTTCCTGAACACAGACCCAAAGCTGAAAAAACAGAGTAAAATATTTCAATTATAATTTGAAGTGTTCACTGCATGTCATGTGTTAAATTGGTATGATGTTTTATTGATGAATTGCAATTGCAATGATGGATTGTGTAAAAATGAAGTTCCTCCATCTATGTCAAAAGAACTTTATTTGTTATCAAGGGCACTTTTTCCACAACTGGTGCAAACTAGAACAATCCATTTACAGACTCGAGGTTTACTTTTCAGGATTAGTGTTAGTATATGCTGCCAGTACTTCTATCATACTCAACCAACCAGCTTCACAAATAGGTTACAAAACTGTCTACAGTCACATGATTTGACTGACACAAAAAGCTCCATGTCTGTTTATTTTGTGGAAAAACAAAGATTTTTTTCTGGCTATTATATTTGATAACAATAGCAAGCAAAATTCCTTGCATGTGACTCTCCCACACACACACACACACACACACACACACACACACACACACACACACACACACACACTTCCTCCTTTTCAGTGCTGTCTTCCATATATCCAGTACAAAATTTAGTTTTCTGTGTTTCCCACACCAAATGATAGTCTTTTCTGACGTCTCCACTTTGCTCTTCGGTTTTTAAACCAAACCTAGCAGAAAAGGTAGTTGTAATTTATTTTTTTCAGTTTTTCACATACTGTACTTACAATATTTGACAACTTATTCACCATTATCAAACATAATAACCAACACAGACATTTAATAAAAAACAGCAAATTGACAAAATCCAGTGCTATTATATCCTTTTTAAAATACAGTATTTAAAATTTCATACATTCGTTACTCCTCATTCACATTCAGCAGTTTGTGGCTTACTAAACCTTATTTTACTGTGTAAACAGCGCTATTGTTTATTGATTATTGAGTCATTCCATGTCAATTCAGCACATCAGCACTATCTTAGATTTGGCTCAAAGCCAAAACTAAGGCCTGTAAATGATCCTACTAGGTACCACACATACTATCTTGGTCCTATCAAACTAACCAAAATATGCTACCACATCTTGTTTTCGTCATAATATCTTCATGTCGATTGGAGATAGAAACCTCAAAAATTGGAACAAAATTAATAAAAGATTGTATTTGCAGAAAAAATAATGATCAATATCATATCGGTGCAAAAATATGGATTTGTAGTACCCTAAATCTCACTCGCGTTGACGAATTTTGCACTTTTTTCTCAATCTAGGGCCTTATAAAGATAAAATGACATGCAGTACATGCTTTCAAATGTTTTGGAATACAAAAACATGTTTGTCTTCCATGCTACGAAGTTTGGTGAGGCTGGGAGAAAAACCTGTCAAGATATTAATGCCCAAACATGGCTTGCCAGAGTTTATACAAAATAATAAAATAATATGAAGGCCTGGAAAAATTTAAAAACATAGAATTTGAACAGAAACATTTTTACAGGCCTTGGTTTTGGGACTTATTCATGATATAGAAAAGGTTTGAACAAAATCTGAGACAGTGCCACAACAACCTTATCTTTGACATGGAGTGACCTGAAAGGCTGAATGTGACAGCACTCTTACCTCTACTCTTTCTTCTCTTAAGTGAGTGCGCTGTGCCAATTTCTCCCTTGTGTTCACATCTGGATACTGGTTCTGCAGAAACAGCTCCTCCAGTGCGTCCAGCTGCTCCTCTGTGAAGATAGTGCGGTGACGTCTGGTCCGTCTCTGCACCTGACCGGGTGACTGCTCCTCTCTGTGAGCCTCTCCCAGCCTACATGAGTTTGAGAGCATCGCTGGGGGCCATCCATACTGACAGGCTGCAGGGGGGAAGTCTGATTTGAGGTTAAGGAGAATAAGTGATACTGATGACAAAACCAACAGAGCTGCCAACAGAGCTGACTGTTTGGTCTTACCTTCATGAATGAAATCAGCTCTGAATATGTCTCCACAGTGGGAGCAGTAGCAGCAGCATACACAGGCATGATGAACAGTCTCTGTCTGGTCTCCAACAGGACTCTTCTCTTGTAGTCCAGCACCACTTGTCTCACATGTCCGTCTGTCTCCATTACTGTTTGGATATTTGCTCAATATGTTTTCAATAGTGAAAGGAAACTTTTGTCTCTCCATCCTTATCAGTCCATCCATCTCCAAAGAAATTCCAATATAACACAAGGAACGATGATCACAGGATATTGACACACAGCACTTTTCGATTGCTCAGGCTCAGCTGCTCTTCTACTTCTCCTCTCTCTACAACAGTGTGTCAGACCCTTATAGTGAAATTGGGAGGCAAAAAAATAGTAAAACTATAATCCCCCCTATGGACCAGACACATAAAACGGTTGAAACTTAATTCCTAGCTAATCTGGGCAGTTTTGTGAAGAGGTTAGGGAGGACGGCAGATTCAGTTAATCTTGCCTCATTCCTTTCTCCAAAAGAAATCAGATTTCACTGCATAAAATGAGAAGTGGAGAGCTCCTAAGATCCTTATTGTTGAGGTTTTAGAGAAAAGGGGATTGCTTGGTATTAGAAACCTGGATTTAAAGATGAACGTTTTTGGTGTGGCCAAAGACTTGTGTATGCTGAACTTGAGGATTAGCTCCTAAATTTATTTCATAATGTCAGTTTCCTATTTAGCTTTATCAGCAAATGATCTTGTGCAAATTTGTAGACATGTTCAGTAAATTACACAAGTTGAGGCTCCACTGACAACAATAACAACGCATACTAATTACACCCAATAATTAGGGAGTTGCAGATGAATGAATGACTCATTTTGCCAGTGGTGTGTGTGGTGACACTAATAGATTTGTATGTACTACTCAATACAGATGAGCACAAACGGCAAGGGTAAATCCAGAAAAGAGAAGGCGTCCCTCCATGTGATCTGTATTCACAATCATGCATCGTGTGTATTATCTGTACGGTGCAGTCTTTTCAGTCAGACTTCTCTGACAATGTGCACAGCTGAGGTAAAGCTATTACAGGTTAAATTCATCCCCCCCCCAACAAATCCTGTGATTTCATACAAGGCAATACACGAATTAATGGATTTCTACAATCTGTCTTAAGCTCCTCTTATAAGGGCTTTTGAAAACAGATAACAATAAACACCATCCCATCCTTTTCACCTGGGTTTAATAGCGTCCAGATTGTTGACATATAGTTTGAGGAGCATGTGAGATCATTATCTGCAGTTATTGTGGTTCTCAAAAGAAGGAATTGTGCCACATCCACGTTGGTTCAAACAGTTCAAAATTCATTACTGGGGATTAGAATGATAAAGGTTCATTTTGTTGTTGTAAAAGCAATATTTGGTACAAGAAGTAAAGCAAAGGAAAGCACCGGCGCCCCATGGTTGTTACAGTTTTCTGGATTTTTGAGGAGCTGCTTGGGCTGCTCTCTTCAATTAATTTGGTTTTCACCCGCAAACATTATCAACAGTAGTGGTGCACCAGAAATGGTTCTATTCATCACCACATGATTTTATGATGTCCACGACTATACTTCAAAAACAACACGCTGAAGTGATATAAAAATAAAAACTTACAATACTTGGCAACTAATTTAATTTACTCTCTCACAGAAACAAAAGTCAGCCAAACACCAGTTCCGATATACCGACACAAAAGCATGATCCACACCAGGACGAGGCTGAAAAAGAAATTGCAATTACGTTTCTGTCTCATTGTGTTGTGATGCTGAGTGTTGAAGACAGTTATCTCTGGAGAATATGACATGGTTATCACGCAATTGTTCTGATGGTGCTGCCGTGTGAGATTCTTTTCAGTATAATAATCAGTAACTAATATGCCCACTAGGTTATGTTTTGATATCAGATATATCAGCAACTCAAATAGCAGGTCAGTGGGATATATGAATAATAAAGTACACAAATCAAATCAGCATAAATCAAATAGTAGACACAGGATTATAAAATGTACCCAGACACTGACGATTTGGTAAATGAGCAGAGAACCCTGGCATGAGGCATGAGGCTATTCACATGTAAAAACGCTCAGTGTCTCTGCTTACTGCTGGACCAGAGCCCAAAACCTCCTGGGAAATTGGAGATTGCAGCGGTGTGACCAGGAAATGCAGTGAATCAACCTTCCTCTATGGGGTTTTCAGACTTATGCAGGGAAACACAGTAACTGTTGAAGGTTCAGAAAACACTTGCCAGATAGCAAAACCCTGGGGAGTGGAGAGGAATTGACAAAACCATTCTGTGGATTCAGCAGCTACACAAACACAAACATGTTTCTCTTCTTTCCTAATATCTTTTCCATGAAATCTTAAAATGAGCTCTGGATCTGTCTTGCTTCAACATCACCCTGCAGGTTTTCTGAACTGAGGTGGTATGAACTCACTGTGACCATATGTTTTTTTATTTATATGGGTTTATGTTACCGAAATTGAACTATAGTATTCTCAGCAGTAAGGAGAAAGACAAATCATTCCCATGTGCCAATACATATTGACTCAATCCACTTTTCTAGGCCCTGTTTTTTCAACAGCTTTTGTTACAGTTAAATATAATAATCAATCATTTATATTACACTAAAAAATGCTGGGTTGTTTAAAACACATTGTTGGGTTGCTCATGCTGCGTCAATGGTGTTTGGTTCATCCACAGCTGACCAGATGGTTGGGTTACTTTGATCCCGCTGCTATTCATTTTCCCACTCGTCCAATGTAGAACTGTCTCCTTTCATTCTCAGAGTGTATTTGTTCTTGGTTTACTTTTTGATTTTGTCATTTATAGATTTTGTTTTACACTCAGTTTGGTATTGTTATTGTGTGTTTTAATGACAATGTCAACATTAAGGTAATATTAACAATAATAAAAGTATTAGTCCAAACCGCTATTTCAGAATAACTTTTACATTTAGATTACATTTAAATCTAGAATTGAATAATAACAAAATGTTAATTGTAATTTCTTTTTTTCTCCCACTGTAGAGCAGAGCGGTAATGGAGGCCAGTACACATGTCGTGCGCCCCCCTGTGACAAAAGACTACAATGGCCACCGGTGAACGGCAGAGCGACACAGCGCGGCAGACAGCTCGCCACTCGCGATAACTCGCGTTGCGTTGAAGCAGCAGCTGGGCGGAAAAGGCGGGAGAAGACTGCCGCTTCCGCGTCCGCGCAGCACAGACACAACGGTAGGGCAAAATGGACGATAAGTTAATATTGGCCGTATTTAATTTCCCAGAGCTGTACAATGTCACTTTGCCGAATTACCGCTGCACGGAAAGTCGGGCAAATGCCTGGAGAAACATCAGCATCCTACTGGGTTTCCCATGTGAGTATTGGGTTGTTTTATTTGTTAATCATAACTTTACTGTCAGTTATTATTTGCTGATCTGATATTGGCGTGGACGACTAAACATAAATAAATTAGAAAACACACGTGTAACTAGCAGATAGGGGTGTTTCACGTGTCTCTTCCGGGCAGTTTGTAGTTTTTTTTAATATTTTTTTTTTATCCGCGCGAGTGCAGCCCGGTGGTGTGACTGCAACCGCGCGTACCGTGCTAGCGGTAGCCGCAGCTCGCACGCCTAGGCCGCGCTGCACCGTACGGCATGGTCCAGCTCTGCTACTCCATACTACTGCGCCGCCAGCCGCGTGTCCAACACGGCACGGCGGAGGAGCAAATATGCTCTGAGCGCCGCGGAATCGCTGTTTACCCAGCCGCGTGCCTTCGTCACGCTCCTTAACACGGCGAAGTCCATACAAACTGAAAGCTTCTCGAAGTCTCGTGGAAGCGGCGGCGACACCACGGTGTGTTGGATAAAATGTGTCAGAGCCAGGACACGGAGGCCCTTAGTCTGAAATGTAATCAGGTGCACGAACCCAGGTCAATGATGGAGGCGCATAAAACACGGCTGAACTAACCGTGACCTTCAGACACGGCGCATCAACACCAATATAAAGAAAAATAAGCAGAATAACCTTCAGCCTATCTCTGTGTAACTTTATAGTCTCATATTGAAGCCTTTTTTACTTGGAAAAAGAAAGTTTTGCTATATTTTAATACCCCCTTATAGTTTACACTGGAAATACATCAGGCTGTTCACTCCCTGCCCATTTTATTAGGTACATGTACTATTTAATGTAACAAAGATTATTTTTCAGTTTTTGTTAAAACTGTCCAAGAGGTGTTATTTCAACGGTATGATTTCACTAAGTGTATTGTTTGCAGTCTAAAACCAAATAAACATATAGTGTAATCAACACTAGAGCTGAAATGAGAAGTTGATTAATTTGTGGATGGAAAATTAATTTGCAGCTATTTAGATAAGCAGTTAATCATTTTAAATAAGTCATTTTCAAGGCAAAACCTAAAACATTCCTCTGTTCCAATGTCTTAGTTTTGAGGTTTTTCTGTATTTTTTTCCAACTTATTGTAAAGTAAGTAGAATATAGTTGAGTTTTGGACCATCAAAACAAGCAATCTGAAGATGTTGCCTTTGGCTTAAGGCAATAATGTAATTTCATTTGGCATTTTTGACAGTTTTATTATATTTTATACAGGAAGCCATTAATCCATTAAGGGAGGGAGAGAAAATAATTGAACCAATAATTAACATAATCGTAAATTGCATCTATATTAGACACTTGAGTCCAGGTAGCTTTGTCTTTGTTAATATAATTTTTCTTCACTCCTTGCTAATAATCAGGAGAATCATGTGATTTCTTGCTTCTTACACTCTGATATTTTACTTTCTAGCTGAGGAGTGTAAAAGAAAATGGAAGAACATGAGAGACCGGTACTTGAAGGAAGTCCGAATGGAGATCAAAAGCAAGAAGCAAGGGGAGATCGTACAGAGTAGATGGAAATACAGACAACTTATGAATTTTATCGCACCCTTCACTGGATCAAGAAGTGGGGTGGCAGACATCTGTGGCAACAATGATGAAGACCACGACAATCCTGACAATGAATCTGGCAGTGCGGAGGGAGAAACTGCATCGTCTGAGGCAGTCAAAACGCCACAGTCCATCATGAAGGCCCCTGTAAGTCAACCTGACCTCAAACCTCAAGTAGCATTTGTGACACAGCTTCCTTCAATGTCTCAAGACACACAGATGGCGCAGCTGGCTGTTATGGCCAAGTTGCCATCAAGCCCACAGATCACCCCTGTCAGCAAAACTGGACGGAAACGGCGCCTGATGCAAGAGTCACTTTCACCACCTTCTTCTCAAAGTACAACATCCCCTACAAAATGGCTGGTCAAAGACAATGGCACCTCATTTCCCTCCAGGCCACGGGATGAAGATGAACTGTTTCTGCTGAGCTTTGTCCCCGCTCTGAAACGACTTGCTCCACAGAAAAGGTGCGAGACAAAAATAAAGATCCAGCAGATCATGTATGAAGCAGAGTTCAACATTGCACAGTCAGAATCCCAAGAGAAACAGACAGAGCCAGAAACACAGGACTAAGCCAAACAGACTTTTTTTGTACTTTATTCTCTTTTCTATAAATCTCTTCCATAAAATGGCCAAAATATCTATTTTTCTTTTCTTTTCTTTTTTTTTTACAGCACAAAGTGGTTGAAGTACATCCTTTTTTCATGTGAAATAATTAAGAATCAAAAACAACAAAACTATTTCTCAACAGATCTCAGTATTGTGCAAGTCATTTAAATTTTTCACACCACTTTGGTTTGGTGTGTCTTTATTTGCATATTAATTGGACAAATAAGGCCTATGCGAGAATGAAGCCCTAATAGATTTACAGTTTTATAGGAAAACAAACAGATGATGATTAACTTCTTTACTTACATAACTTTACCATCAATAGAGTGAATTCACATTAAGAGAAATGGTTTCATGTTAATCAACCAATCTCCATTTTAACTCTGTAATACAGTATTTTACATTTAAGTACAGTGACATATGATAAACTGAGCAAAATAAGATGTTGCAATTTGGAGAGGAACACTGTTTCATAAATTAATCTTTCAGCTGCTTATACAATATGCATCAATACAGTTCTTTTAAAAATATTTTTAAAATAAAGAGACAATGTCTGACATTGTTTTGATTCCACAAAGCATGTGAACAATTTTGGTGAATTTTGATGAGTTGCGAAATTTGTAAGCTCAGATAGAGCTAGATAAAAACAAAGAGCAACATTGTCAGTACATTAGTGAACAGAGAGACAACATGCAGGAAGCACATGCTCGTATTCAGTGTGTAACTCAGTAGGATTCTTTGCAACAATTTAAAGATGCCTGTTTCATTTCGGCATTTGACATGTCACAGTAGGAAAAACACAGGTGTAGATCATAAAATTAACTTAAATAATTGGTTTATACAACAGAGTCAGTAATATTATTAGTCCTGTACTTTTGCTACTAAGACAAGTCAAAATATCTTGTGTGACAAAGGCCTAATGACAATGGAAACCAAGGTTAAGTGTTAGGTTAAAGCTACTTTTCTTACATTACATCTTTATTTTATATCAAACCTGCTTCATTCAAATCTCACATAGCTTGGTAAAAATAACAAACAAAAAAAAAAACAAGAAACCAAAACATGTATGGAGGCAGAATCACATTGTCACAAACACATTGTGTGTCAGTGTCTCATCTTTGCTGAATCTTTTGGCTTAACCCAAGTTGTTGTCTTTCAATACATTTATGCAATCAGCAGCCAAAACATTATCACCAGAGCGACAAAAAGGAAGAGTCGAGACAGAAACTGTTCATCCATGTGCTGTGGCGTCCCAGGGGCTGCTGTTTGGGAAATTGTTTAACAGAGGTTATTTGATATGTTGTTGATAAAAGAGACAGAGTGGTCAAGGTGAAATGTGTTAAACACATGTACCTGGTGGAGGTCTTCCATCGTTGATGTTAAAAGCTGTAGCAAAAATGCCAAATGGAAAGGCACCAATTCCAAATGACATTTGGAAACCCCCATCTCCAAAGCCAAATCCTTGAAATCCCTGTAAAACATGAAAATGTGTGCACATTCTTTTAATGTTTAACCACATCTTCACAATATCTGAGGTACAGTTTAACATACAGTTAGTCAGATGTGACGCAACGGGCAGTGCAATTTGAGGTCATTCTCAAGAGACACCTCTGCAACTCAGAGCTTAGCATCTAATAGATCCCAGTGGGAAATATCCTTTTGTTAATGAATAAAACACAGGGGTTGCACCACAGCACCTGCATCATTCTATGTAATGTTTCATCATGAATGCATAATGTTACCTAACAGCTGACATTGCACTGAGAAAATACATACAGCTGCCTAACATGTTTGGAATCAAGAAAACTAAAAGTACTGATCTGGCACAAAATCATGAAATCATATACTTTGTTATTACCATGGATGTATACTTGTGCATAGTACTTACGCCACGGTTTTCTGGTTCAGGCCTTTGCCCTTGTGGTCGAGGGGGTGTTCTTTCTCTATAAAACAAAGCCACAGTTAGTAAAAGCCAGTATAAACACAGTTTAAAAATGCAGTTAAAGTTGTGACTCTAAATTAGAAGTATTGCACTACAAAATGTGAATCGGACATATTTACCACTGTAGTATTATGGGGAGGAGGATTGAGATTACATAGTATGTGAAGTTTAGAGTCAGCCTGAAGTTTAATACTACACAAAACTACCAACCTGGGGTCCTGTTGACCTGTGCTTCCCCGCCCATATAAGGGGATAACTTTGTCTCGACTAATGCCAGCTTTACACACTGGACATACTTGTCTGTTGGGTCTGGTCTCCAACCACTGCATCAAGACAAAGAAATATTAAGATGCTACCTACTTCAGTTATAAAGCATTAATAAAAATACCCTGTTATAAATGGGATTAAAGGGTTCAACTTACCTGATGCAAACAAGGCCAACTGATTAAGAGGAGATGCAAAGGAAGATGAGAGTTGACATGATGGGACAGAGAAGAGATTTGATTAGTGAAATATTACATATGTCCTAGAAATACCTTACTGTGCAAAGAATATAGCATTTACTAAAAATGGCATCCACATCTGAAGTGAAAGATGTGGGTGGGCTCAGCTACTAGAGAGGCAGGGAAAATGGAAGAAAGTGGCATCCAGCTTTGGGATTGCTTTCTCTTTCAAAATGAGTAAATAAACAGTCACCATTGAAATGAGAACAGAAGCTCAAGACCTGACCTGAAAGGTTGGCCAGAGTTATATTTAAAGAAGTGGACCTAGCTGCATAGACTGGA
Source organism: Seriola dumerili (assembly GCF_002260705.1). Lineage (NCBI taxonomy): Eukaryota > Metazoa > Chordata > Actinopteri > Carangiformes > Carangidae > Seriola > Seriola dumerili. The sequence continues at coordinate 1,365,848 of NW_019174697.1, forward strand.
AATTTTCCATGAAACCAACCAAGGTGATACCATCAAAACCTGTTTGCGTACACATGGACTATGTTACATTGGTAGCCCTGTGATTGTATTTAGACTATTTAAGACATTAATCCCACAATATTACTCTTCCCCAAATAAAATGGAAAGCCGGACAAACTGAACAGAGCCCAATTTACCTTTACAGGTTGCTGTTTGAATAAAGATAACACGCAAATTTCAAAAATTGGCCTGATATCAGCAGCCAACTCATGATGGTTGTTGGTGTCAAATGTTTTTCACAACTGATACTGGCCAGCACGATGTGTGCCAATAAACTGGTGTACTTCTTGTTTATTAAAATTAACTCACTCATTAACCACTAACAGTCTCACTAAAGCTGGGGATCTGGACTCCCTCTCATTCGCCGTTGGCCTTAATACCCTGACTTAGGTGGGTTATAATGCAAAACTAAGACACGAGTCACAGACATCAACATACCAGAAGAGGTGTCCACACAGGCTGATCACTGCATCCTTGGCGGTGTCCAAACATATGTTACACTCGAAGGTACTGTCCTGGTTGCCGCTATCGGCCGCAGTCGAGCTGCTGGATCCGGGACTGGGGTTTTCAGTGGCCGCAGTAGAGCCAGGGGCTGGAGGGGGGGCAGCGGTTGCCATTTAAAAATGGATCCGAAAACAAGGAGGGACAGGTGGGGGAAACTCCGCCGGCACCCAGAGCTTCAAAAGAGGCACATGGGGAGGCCCAATGTTTGGGATCTGTGGCTTACGAATGTGAGAAGACGAGAGAGAGAACTTGAAGCGAATAATCCTTCAAAAGAGGAGTGAAATCAGACAAACCCCATCGGCTGCTAGCACGTTACGGAGATGCTAACTTTAGCAAGCGAAGAAGACTGAAACCAAATACACATCAGCGAAAAGAAAAGAAAGTCGTTTGTACAAATTGTGGCTAAACACTTAGTTTTCTTGCTGAAGATAGTAACTTGTTTTGAGGAGTTAGGAAAATATCTTTACAGCTCGTTGCATCACACATCCGTAGCACAAACCGGTAGTAGTTCCCGAGGTGGGGGCAGGGGGCGTGGCTATAGTCATGGGATTTTGTTGCCCTCCGTTTTGCCTGTCAGGAGCACACAGTAAAAAGTTCCACAAATCATTTAGAGATGTGTAAAAATGTAAAAAAAATAATAATTTTGCGATGATTTTGGCTGATATTGCGATTTGAGAATATCATTTGTTGATCGGGCATCTCTGTAGTACCACAATGCTTAATTTATGGTATGTTGTGACACATCTTACCTTCATCAAAAAATTTCAGCTCCTGCGATTTGGATATTGCTCTTGGCCATATCAATAAAATTTCAATTAATTATTCTGCCCTATTCACTTTTTAACTGTGTTTTAGCCTGCACTAACTCTGTCTACTGTTTGGTGCAGGGGAGGTAGTACATTGCATCACAGCTGCAGAAAAAAAACAAAACATGGTGGACATATGAGAACCAACCATTAAAACTAAACAGTAAAACTAAAAGAATTAACTTAAAAACACTAAGAGCATGTTGAATATTTTTATTTGCCTTTGAATTAATGAATTATTATTAATGAATTAAAATAACAGAAAATACAAAGATACACAACAGTACTGCTTGCTAGTAGGGTTACATTTGTAGTACGTATTTTGTTTACTTTCCTTCATAAATTTTAAGCTAGCATCAATTTCAAATAACAAGATTAATAATTAAGACATTTGTTTTTCCAGAACGATTCATAGACGATGGTCACATGAATGTTTCACTTCAGGTATGTTTTACTTAAAGTTAGGTCAACCAAATTATAATGTGTTGCAAATAATACATTTAATTTAATTTAAAAAAACTCAATTTGTTCCACAAGGGGCAATTTGAAGCCCTAAACATAACAACACAAAAGCAATTCATTCACAGACATAAAAACAATCTAAAAATACAAGATATCTGAATGTAAAGTTTTTTTAAGTTGAAAGTAACAAAAATGTATGTCAGTGGCCAATCCACTCTCTAAAAGTGAGTGAGGTTTTATCATTGATAAATAAATCATCAATACATACTGTACATGTATAAGTAGACTGTATAACCCATACTTATCTGAGTTGAAATATGCCATAACATATGATTTTGTTGATATCACCCAGCTCAATAATCATGATCTATACTTTGTAATACTCCATATCATTGATGACAAAGGTTTGAGTTTCATTTTACATAATTTCCATTGACTTAGACCTTGAGTGATTGAGAGCACCTGTACGAAAGTCCTCCGCCATTGCATCCTCTATCCTTGATGTCAAAGACCGCTTTAGAGTTTGTTTAAAGTCATTACCAATGAAGACATATAGAACTGGGGATATGAAGCTGTTTGCTGCGGCCAGGGTGGCTCCCACCTTCAGCCCAGTTTGAAGTACATCCACACGGTGGTTCTTCAAATCTAATTCTAGAAGCACAAAGGTATGGTAGGGGACCCAGCAGAAGAAAAATGATAAGATGAGTGCCGCCATGACCTTGTAAGGCTTTGTTGACTTGATGGTCAAACTTCGAAGCTTCACACCAAGCACAGAGCAGCAGTAAAGAATAATTAGGATAGGAATTAGGAACCCGCAGATGAATCGAGTCAGTGCCACTACCTTGTGACCAGAATGGCCCTTGTAATCTGTGTAGCACTGAGTGACTGAGCCATGGACTATGGTTTGTCTGAAGATCAGTGAGGGCAACGTTAAGAGTGCAGAAAGGAGCCACATGAGAACAACAACTCCAAATGCTTTCCGCACTGTCCGGTGGTTATGTGACCAGACAGGAAATGAAATCATTATACAGCGATCAGTGCTGATCAAAACCAACAGAAACACACTGCTGTACATGTTGAGAAACAGGGCGGAGGAGGTCAATTTGCACAAGACCAGTCCAAAAGGCCAATGTGAGGTTATCATGTAGAATACTTCCAGGGGCAGAAACGCACAGAACAAAAAGTCTGAAATGGCCAGACTGATATACCAGGTGGTGATGACCGTTCTTTTCATTTTCCATCCACAGATCCAGATCACTAATGAATTTCCTCCAAGGCCAATAACAGTTATAAGGATATTGACTGTCACCAGAACATGGGTCACAGCAGACCGAGAACTGCTGAAATTCAGTAGTTCAGCTGTGGTGGTGTTGCTCTCGGTGTCATTGCCTGGAGTGTAATCTTCATATTCAACATAATCCACATCCATGCTTGTTTCTTTTCCTATAATGTTACAATAGTACATATGAACACAGATAATTGTAACAGTTCACAGTTTGATCAGGAAAATATATTTTAGTTTATCATATAAAACACATGAACTTAGGTACTCACGTTTGTCTAGATGTGGAAGCAATAACTGTAAAGTCCGTTTTTACTGAGTCTCTTGCTGTTGGATGCAACTTCTCATTTCTGTTTCCTGGGCAGTGTTTCTGACGAAAATGACGAGAAAAATCAGAAGTGATACGTAATGGAACAAGAGAAAGTCTGCTGTCTGTGATTCACTCATGAAAAAATATTTGTGTTTTTGGCTGACAGAACAGAAAACTGTTGTGTGTTTTTCTGATGCTTTTTGATGGGTGTTTCTGGAATTACAACAGCCTGTTGCGGTCTAACAAAGGGGCTCTCCATTATACAACCACACAGCTCACATCAATCACCCAAAGGTGTGCCTATAGAACATTTTCTGTAGTGAAAAATAAATGAATAAATAATTTCAGATCAAAAACTGCCATCATACATTCGATCACTAATATCACACATCATAAAACAAGCACACACATAGAAATAACAGTTGAGTCAACATCTCCCATTACCATTTACCAATGTCTTATTACTGCTAATATCTGTCAGGAGACATAAACCACAATTGTTTGTGGTAGAGACCACAAAGTTTACCTCATATCTGTACGCAGCCTGCTTTTAAATCCAAATTGCCCATTTGTGAAGAAACATTTGTTGTGGTTTAGTTTTGTGTTCGTTTTGTTTTGCTTTTGTATCTGTGTTCTCTCTTTCCTGCAGTGTTTGTGTGTGTGTGTGTGTGTGTGTGTGTGTGTGTGTGTGTGTGTGTGTGTGTGTGTGTGTGGCAAGAGGCGTGGCTGGTCAACTCTGTCTCCCTGGTCTCTGACAGATGAGCCACACCTGGGTTTAATCTTCTGCATCACCTTCACCATATAAGCCAGGTCATGACTCCTGTGCCAGATAATTCTGTCTCATTTTTGCTTGTGATTTTTTGCTGTGTTTATGTAGCGCTGCTTCAGTGCCAGTTACCATTGTAGCTTTCCTGTTTTTCTTTGTGCTTTTGTAGTGTGTGCCTCACTGCCACCCCAGCTATGTGGTCCAGTGTTCACCAGCGTTCGTCTCCTGTGCTGTGGTAAAGATAATTGTAAGATCCTATATCTAAAATTTGTTCCATGATTTATTAGCATTGGTTAAAGAAGTACTTAGATCATTCTATTGGGTAAAGATACAATATACAAAATATTAAAGTTGCAACTAAATGTTCTACACATACAGTTTTACTTTAGTAAAAGTACAGAATTAATACCACAAAATTACTTAAGCATCAAAAGTAAAAATACAATTTATGCAGATTGGGCCCTTCACTCTCATAATGCATGTAATGGTGTTGTGTTATCATCACTGAAACCTTAACGTGCAAATCTTAGGTCGAACTCATTTTAAGTGCTTTAAATTATTGTTTGATAGTGTACAGAGGTGAAAGGTATTTGCTCAAGACTGTACTTCACAACTGTATTGCTTAATACTTAGTACTCCACGACCATTCAGAAAGGAATATTGCACTCCACTACATTTATCAGATAGCTGCAGTTATTAGTTACTTTGCAGAATAAAGTTTTAGGTAAACCTCTATTCTACATGTCCACAGGTATTTACAAGAAAGAACTATAAACGGCTTGAACTAAAATAAATAAGTATTAATCGATTATTCATTCTTATTGGAAACTTTTAGACACATTTTGCATTTTTGCTGAAACAATAAGCTGATTAATCGATAAGTTTATTGACAGAAAAATAATTAACAACTTGATTATTGTGATGGGTATTTTTTCGTTATTTTTCTGACATTTCCAAGACTCAACAATGAGTCGTTTAATTAAAAGGTGTTGTTTGATTAATTGATAATTAAAATGATAATAATAATCTTTATTTATAGAGCTCTTTTCAAAGCTAAAGTAACAAAGTGCTTCACAAAATCCAGCAAATTAAAAACTAACTCTTAAATAAGAGATAAAACAATTCAGTGATGTAAGATACTGTAAGTGACATAAAAATACAAAAAAATGGTAAAAAAAATCTCTGCTCTCTGATAAAAGTATGTTTTGAGAAGCGATTTGGAGTCCATGAATATGCCTACTCACTGTATGACAAAAAGATGTTTATATAAACCGGACATGCGCAGATATCATTACTTTAGCCCCGCCCCATGGTAGTGACGTGTTGCCTGCCGGGGCTAGATCTACAAAGCTCGAGCTGCTCTTCTCTTTCAAACTGCGTCAGTTCTGCTGTCTCTCAACATGGCGGGTACCGTTGCGAACAAGTGTCTCAGTCCTCTGGCTTTCATCACCAGGAGGGTCTCTGCTCCGGAGTTCATCACCCAGTGCTGTTACCACAAGAAGGTAAAACATCCAGTTTATTTCAGCTTTACTAAAAGATGGCGGACGACAGCGTTTACTCGCTGCTGTTTGGTCTATGTTTACAAATATTACAGTTACAGTTTGATAGTGTCTTCCTGGGTCAGGTAATGAGATGGAGCTAATTAACCACAGCTGTTTGGGTCTTAAAATAATTCAATTCAGTTCTCTTAAAAAACAAAACAAGGGGCTTCTTTAAGTATTAAGAAGTATTAAATCTCATTTGATCGTAAAAGGTGATGACGTTTATCATTAGTTAATCCATATATCTATATTATGACGTTTATCTGAGTATAGTTTGCAATATATAAATTAATTAAAAAAAATTGGCATTAATGTTACATACAAGTACTGAAAAGGGGTTATATTGCTGTTAATGATAAATAATTCCAGTATGTAGCCTATCATCTCGACTGGTTTCCCATAACATTTTCATACCTCTATAAATAGGTCTTTTGTGAATCCTGCAGAAACCCTGTACATAACTGCCTTTTTAAAATGTCCCAGGTGAGGTTACATCAGCCTGCTTCCATGTGGGTTACATATACTGAGCCGAGTGTGACAGAAACAGATAAATTGTTATTTATGATACACCTGAAAGCTTACTAAAATGACAAACATTATTTGTTTCATGTCATAGCTAGTTAGCAAGTTGAAGACTAGAATAACGTCACTAATCTTCCTCCCAGCTGGCACTGCCAAAGCTTTGATACTTGAATCACATCCGATTAATAAGCTTTAAGGGCTGTCAGTATGTTGAAGAAGCACAGTGTGCCACACAACTTGTACATGTTCTGTAACACCTGCGGAAGTGTAGAACAGTCACATTCAGATATTTGATTTTCATTGTGCGACATGAGTGTCTGATGCAACAGGGAGACACAGGGCTGTAGACATCAGAATCACAGAAACATTCAAGTTAAGTTGGTTTATGCTTGTAAACAGAGATGGTTTGTGTTGAAATATAATATAGCTACTAATATATACTATATATTATTATAATTATATATATACACACATAGCTGCTATATATAGTTATTGAAAGGCTTTTTGTAGCTTTGAAGTACTGTAACTATGAGCCATGGCTTTTAAGTCAACATCCCATGTTGATTTAAAAGCCCAAAGAATGATGTGCTCAAAAAAGGTCCTTATAAAGCTCTAACATTATAAGATGTCATTTAACTAGTGTTATTCTACTCCATAAAACATGCTATAAAAAGCTGAAAGATCATAAATATGTGAATAGCTGTAGACAGTTTTGAGAGCAAACAAAAATGCAGAAATCTCAAATCACATGAAATTTTGTGTATGAAATGCAGTACTAATCAGGACATGCACTGCAATACAAGCTCAGGCAGTTTGTGTTGGTCAGAATGACTCAGCAGAAACTATGGGAAGAGGGCAGGATGCAGGAGTTTATATAGAGGACAATGAGATCCGGTCCTAATCTGTTTATTTCAGTGTCCCTTATGTAATGGCGGAAACGTGTCATTGTATAACAGTGATACACCAAATTTATAGACATTTGTTTTCTGATTGTGGTAGAATGGAAAAAGCATTCCAGGATGCTACTGTCATGTGGGTTATAATTTATTTAAGTTTTATGAAATATTGTCAACAACTTTTTCCTATCACGGTGTTTCCTTTCTCTGTTGTCTGAAGGTGGTGGATCACTATGAGAACCCAAGAAATGTGGGATCACTGGACAAAAACTCCAAGAGTGTTGGGACTGGCTTGGTGGGAGCTCCAGCCTGTGGAGATGTAATGAAGCTCCAGGTATGTTTGTCACTAAGCATGGATAGATTATAGCCTTTTGTATGCACACAGAGAACCATCAGGGCTGAATTGTTATAACACAGCAAAAGTGGAAGAAACACACAGAGAGCACTGATATGTTACATTCTTGTTTTAACAAGTAGATGGCGCTAAGTCTTAAATTATTTAGTTTGGCATTGCTGTGAAGCATTTCCTGTGTTTTTTTCTTTTATTTCTTTTAGTAAACACACAGGAGCGATTATTTTAATCAATGATCACTTGTAGTTTCTTCCCCCCTTTGGCATGTGAGTAAAACTCTAATTTGACAGATTGAGGTGGATGACATGGGGAAGATTGTGGATGCCAGGTTCAAAACCTTTGGCTGTGGCTCTGCTATTGCCTCAAGCTCTCTGGCCACTGAGTGGGTGAAGGGCAAATCTGTAAGTGAACTTGTTACAATCATGAAACTGCTTTCGCACTTTCATTCTTCCTCTTTATTCTGCTCTGCTCATGTGTCATCATTGACTGGTAATGGTTGTGTGGTTACTGGAGCTAAAGTGTGTGTTTTCTTTTCAGGTGGATGAAGCTTTGACCATAAAGAATACTGACATTGCCAAAGAGCTCAGTCTTCCACCGGTTAAACTTCACTGCTCCAGTAAGTCTTCAGTGAATCCGTCTAATGAGTTTCTTCTTTTCCAAACTGTCCCACGTATCTGTGTATATTCAACCTTTAATTCCTGTTCCTCCCCAGTGCTTGCGGAGGATGCCATCAAGGCTGCTCTGGCTGACTATCGCCTCAAGCAAGACGATGGCCAGCAGGAGGCAGTCAGGGCCAGCAATTAAACGGAGCACTTCCACTCTTGAGCTGGACACCACTGCTTGCTTCCTGCTGCCAGGAGGAGAAATAGCAGTACTCCACATTCCTGCAGTATTGATAACGCACACCTAATCTGTTGATGACAAGTACAATCGTCAACCCTCTGTAGCAGTGTTACACCAGGCTTAGTCTGTGGTCCTCTAACCCTGCATACTCTGTCTTTTAGCCTGTCACGTAAACGCACAATGTAAGCACTGTTTGGGTTGTTGGTACAAAGTTGAGCCTTATTTTTGAGATTGCGATATATTTCAAGATTTTGAGCTTGAGGAGTGTACATGTGGAATGGTGTGATGGAGATATTGATTAAAGCTAGGAGCTGTTGAAGTATCCTGTCTGCACCCTAAAGCACTGACCTTTTGATATGCAATGAAGCAAAGTGGCTTGAAAAAATGAAAGGGTCCACTGGTTTTTAGTGTCATTTCTAATTATTTAGTAATGCTTCCTTGAAAATCTGCAATAAAACTATCCCAAATCATGTCTTGTGTTTGTTTTTGCTTGCAATTTACTACTTTGAACATGAATAAAAGACGTTTTTCATGTTATGCAGTTTGACACATCATAAATGGAAAAGCACGGTGTATCTAATTTTGGTAATGATGGACAATGCACAATTTAATGGTTATGGAACTTGATTACCTAAATTACATGCATTTGTTCTAAAAACTTATATACACCAGTGCTTCTCCTGCTATTACGTGTCAAGATGGGGTCTATGATTAAAAAGGGTCTGTAATTCAGGAGATGAACTGAAGATATATGAATTTTATTGTGCTTACATAAAACCAAAACTCATCTGTGAAAGGCTGTCAGTGCTCAATGTTTTTGCACAGAAATACAAGGTAACTGGGACCATACCACTACATGTCTACTGAAGTGGCCGCTATGCAGGAATGCTCAAGGATTAAAGCAGACAACAACAACAACAAAGAAAAATAACCCCATAAAAGGAAATATTTTTGTACCAGACATTAGTGCATGAGACATGTTTATAAAATGTCATAATATCCAGTTAGAGGAAAGCTCTGCTGTATGTGCACTTTCCTGCATAGGATCAAATATTGATTGATTGGAACTTTTTTTTTTTACATTTTCCTCTGTAATTGTAAAAATATTTGAGGTTTACTGGACAAATCGCCAACAATGGATTCAAGAGAATAAACTCAGGTCACAGCGTTCAGAGTGGCTAGAAGGCAGTTTTCTCTCCTGCGATCAGCTGAAGTGTAGCAGAGTCATTGTGAATATGCAGAGAGGAGGGCCGGAGACTCCGGCCAATCAAAGGCTCCTGTGCGTCATCTTTGTCTGGATGAGGCTGCTCTGAATCATCTTCGTCTGGATGAGGCTGCTCCAGAGGACTCAGCTCTGAGCTGCCTCCTGCGGTAGCTGCTTCACTGTGAAGGAGCTCGCCTGGCTCCTTTTCCTCAGGGAGAATTGGTAGTGGCAGCTGCTGATCTAGGATGCTGCCATCTGGTTTAGAGCTGTCCTCAGGACTGTGGTCTGCTGCTTTCTGACTGTGGTCATTTTCCTCCACAGCTTCAACAGATTTATTTGGTGTGCGCAGGCTCTTGGCAGCCCTCATGATGTCGGCCTGGAGCTGCTTGTGAGAGTCCACTGGCTCACTTTCCTGTTCAGGAGCTGGCTTTTCTGGCACTTCATTAAAGGGTTTAGTGCCGCCGGTTTTGTCCCTGTGGTCCACATACATTTTTGAGGGGAAGGAGGAAGGGTAGTAGGCGTTAACCTTTCGCCTGCAGCTCATGAAAATTGCCCCACAGATAATAAGGAAGACAAGAAAGATCAAAGTGGCTGCAACAAGGATGAGGAGCATGTTCTGGTCCAGAAAGTTCACAACCTGACTCAAAAAGTCAGTTTTCACATGGTTGGGGCCAACAGGTGTGGTTTGGTACTCAGAGAATGGGTAGCTGGTGGGCATGGAGGAAGTTAAGTTACTGAGTTCTTCCTCATCTGTACTTCCCTCCAGAGCACTGTAAAAAGGTATAGGTGTGGCCAAACTGCTGCTGATGCAAAACACCACACACACACCAATCTGTTGGAGGGCCATCGGCAGCATCGTTTCCCTTCAGGATCTGTAAATAACAGTAAATGTCAGTAACTGAAATGCCAGTGCCATATGTGAAGATAGTTTAGAGCTAAGCATCTGTTTTTCTGAAAAATAAATGATCTTTGAAAAACCTTGTAAGTTGTTTAACAATGTTTATCACTGGTCTGAAGGTATTTCCAGAATCCTCAAAGACTCTTCTGAACATCTGGATGAAAAAATATTCAGTCCACTGTAGGATTAAAAAAAAAAAAATTCTTTTGTTCATCTTTCAAGTTGTGCCCCTGTTGTCTGCCAGAAGAAGATGGTGGCCGGAAATGACACGTGTGCTCAATTTGTATGTGAAACATAACTATAAATAGATTTTATTATCAGTTATATTTGTCTATCTCTGTGTTTCATTGTATTTTCTATATTTAATGCAGGCACAATATGGGACATGAGGTCAAAGTCATATTTATTTTACAGCGGACTGATTATTTTTTCATCCACAAGCTAAGAAGAGTCTGTGAGGATTCTGGAAATACCTTCACAACAGCGGTTAAGTGCTTTTAAATGTTCTGCTTTTGGCAAAAACACACTCTGTAGCTCAAGTAATACATGAGAGGCACAAACTGGGCCTCGTACATAATTATACAGAGAAGCAAGGATCCATTTGTTAAAAACATCCATGTAAACTGAACCAAACCTCCAATATTTCTACATCATAGAAGGGTTCTGCATATTAAATGTAATTCTCATGTACAATGAGCAGTCCCTAGATATGATCATTTTGTATGAAGGTGTAATATGAAGGTGACATACACTATAAGTTCACTGGATTGTACCAAAACAACAACTAAACCAGTCGTTAGTCTTTGCTGATCGCCACAAAGTTAAATACACTCCAGCGCGGCCTGAACTTTTTTACTCGTTCGGATGAGATCAGATGAGTCTACTGAACATACATGCTGTATAATAGCAGAATTCAAAATGTTAGGTAAAAGGTCAAATAAGACAGAAACGTCTGCATGGCATAAGGGGTATATAGGATGGTACAGTTTTTTGGATCACAGCCAGCTCTCTGCTCAGTCTGTGTGTCAACTGGCAGCAGCTCCCACACTTTCATCCTTATTCTACTGCATCTGTGTACAAGCTGGGCCACATGAAACTCTGCTCTCATCTGGAGGATGACCATTTTTGTTTTTTTCAAAATTAATCACCTCCTCACCCCAGACCAAATATACATGACCTCGCATGCCTGTGCAAGCAGATGCATAAACATATGCACATAAGGCAGGCATATGCACATGGATACACACATGAAATGACTCTTCACTCAGCAGATTTTTGTGCAAGTTTTTTGTCCATTTTAATGTGTAAAACTGACAGAAAATATTGTCTTTAACTTTTCAAAGTCATGTTCTTTCTCCCTGAGGCTGGATGTTGCTCTGAAGGCATCATGATGCTGTCAAACACTTGAGCTAATATGATGCAAAGAAACCCAAATTCTGCTTTACAGTGTAACATTCAATGAAAAAAAAAAAGAATTAGTATAATAAAAACTATATGAAATGACAGAACATTTTACTCACCATCCACAGTAGGAGAAGAAGTGTCTCTGTTGGACTCACCTCTGATGGAGGATGAGTGAAACTAGTCTGGAAAAAGTGAACTGAGACAGCAAAGAGTAGCGAATGCTCGGCGAGCCACGCCACTTCTGCAGTTTCAGATTTCAGACTGGAGGTTTGTCTGGATAGTGCAAAAAAAAAAAAAAATGTTGTTAACCATGAGGACAAATCCCTCCTTCTGCCTTTCCTCTGTTCACCTCCCCCTTCAGTTTCCCTCAGAGTGTCTGAGTTCTCCGGCCTGCACACAGATTGTTCTTGTTAGGTAGGAGTTTATAATGTGCTGTGGGGGCAGGGTCTTCTCCTGTACTCTCCTGTGCGGCAAACTGGATGTGCCAGGACAACAAAAAATAAATACTTTATAGCTATATAAACCAACCCTCAAACATCATTATCATCAGCAACATCTCATCTAATATATCTCTCCATGATTGACAGCCTGGCCTTTCCTTTAACCATTTATCTTCTGACACCAATGACTAACAGCAGACCTCTTGGGGGTAAAAAAAGAGTCAGAGAGCAGCTCGTATGAGTGACCGGCTAATGCAGGAAGAGGTTAATGTTTCCTGTGTAACGGCCAGGAGGAGGGGGGAGACTGCCAGAAACAATGCTGTGTTTTTTTTCCCTCCAGAGGCAAGCAATTAAACTCATACGGTGTGTGTGACCACTTTAGGGAACGAGTGTGACTTGGTATGAGTGAGCCTGCAAGTGATTGTGTGTGCGTGTGAATGCATTTTTGGCAAGTCTTGTGTGTTTGCGATCAGTCAAGGCAAGACTTAGCTTTATATGGTCAGCAGGAGCATGAGATGAGGTCCGGCATCCTCCAGGTTTACATTTGTCTCAGCTCTGTTGATAGTCACCGGTATCTGTTTCAACTGCACATTGCTAAACGTTAAAAAAAAAAGGGAAGAAAGAGAAAAAAACAAAAAAAACAAGGCTTCATATCCCTTATAAGCAGTCAGGGCTGTTTTCTTTTCAGAGGAAGGGAAGTGAATATGAAATCAAGTCCAGGGTAGAAAGAAAAGCCTTTTATAAAGTCCACAGAGCGCTCAGAGACACATTAGGACATGGAATAAAAACTATAACTTGTTTTATCCTGTATGTTTTTGTAATTTGAACTCTTATTTTGGACATTTTTAGCACAAATTTTGGATTATGAGGAGTGAACAGCTCTCAAAAAAAACAACTTTTGATGGATTATTTTATGGATGTGTAACGTCTAATCATTTTCTAATAATTTCCTTGGAAGGTTCCTGGAAAGAAATATGTAATATGGGATTAATCATAGTTAAAATACAGAATGTTTTCAACTGGTAAACTGTCAAATAATCACTTCCAATTAATAGTGTAACCTAGACTGCTTTTGAATGAATCTTTTCTTGGGTTTAAATGGAGAAGTTCTTTCAAAATCAACAAATGCTTTTAAAGTCAACACAACTAACTACACTAAAAGTGTTAAAATGTTAAAAGAACGTTGTTCTTTCCAGGAAACTTGCAAGAAATAATAAGGCAAAAAAAAAAAAAAAAAGTCATAACTAAATGTTAAAAAGAAACTTGTTTAATAAATTATCCCAAGACAGAAACTGCAACTCTACACAAGCACCCTTATAAGCAGAGTCACATAAAGTTTATCATCGCTCAAAATACTCAATTACATATACAATACAATTATACAATTAAGCCTCACAGCTGCTAGAATGGCACTTGTAAACTGAACAGTGTCTGTGAAGAACAGTAATCCCTTGACATAATAAGCCTTCCTGTCTCCTGTTGCTAAGTGAAACACCATCAGGGCTCAGTTCAGGATGTTTGAAAAAAAATCTTTGATCATGCTCCGCATCCTGGCTCACAGTCTCCAGAGGAAGGCACGTGTAAAATTATGGAAAACATGTTCATTCTTGCTTAAAATACAAATTTGATGACCCCACTGCATCAAATACCAGATAAGGTTCAATCAAACACCAGATACGGTTTAATCAAACACCAGATATGGTTCATGGTACGTCAAGATGAAACAGAAACTGTTTCTGTTTTTTTTGTGTTTTTCTTTTTTTGCGTGTGTGTGTGTTTGTGGTTTCTATGTCTGCTCCTGCACAAGAGTAGGGTGTGCATTGAAGCTAAACCAACAACATCAAAGAGGAAGCATTGGTTTATTAAAACAGCAACAGTTTCCACATCACTGGCATCAGCCAGATCAGTCCGGCTGATGAAAACATGTCAATACTGATAAATTAACTTAAACAAAACGGTCGTTTTCTGGGAGGAAGCTGCTGAGAGTGAGGTTATCTCCTCCGTCCTCCTCGCTGTCTCCAGCGCTGGGGATCACCAGGACTCCGTTAGTGATTGGATTGTGTTGCCTTGTGTAGGAGTAATTCCTCTCAGGAAGCAGGGCAGAGATGCACATCATCTCAGTTGCCTGCTGAGGTCTCCTGACCCTGTACTTCCTTGCTGACAGCCTGGCGCATAGGATAACGGTAGAGACCATGAAGATGGTGGCCAATCCGGCCAGGGAGGCGACGGCGATGAGGCAGTGCTTCACCACTCCTCGGGTAGAGCAGGGTTGGACCTCAGTGCTGGGTGGGCTCTTTGAGACTTCACGAGTCGCTGCTGTAGGTGCTGCAGTTGATCTGGTGGTTGGAATTGGCAACCTCTTGGGAACGTGAGGGATGAAGATTCCTGCTGCACTGGTAGAGACAGCAGAGGTAGAGGCAGAAGTGGAGAAAGAGGAGTCATTTGAAGCTGTGGTGGCAGGAGACTCGGGGGTAGAGTTCAACCCTGTTGTGTCAGGAAACTGTGATGTGGAGATGTGGGTTCTCGTGCGGGAAATGGGCTGAGATGTAGAAGAAAGCTCAGCGCTGGCGGTGGGTGTCTCAGTTGTTGTTACGGGTAAAAACGTGGGGTGAAACACAGGCGTTGCCTCAGAGGCAGGGCTTGCTGTCAGTGTGGTTGCAGAAGCTGAGGGACTGCTGATTAAGTGTGAAGCCTTATCAGTGGAATTAGCAGAGGTGGTGCTGGATGATAACTCGGATGTAACATCAGGTGTAGCTGTGGATGTGGGCTGCAGTGGAAACGTGGGCACTGTTGCTGAGGATGCCCTAGAAGTTATTGCAGGAGCTGTCATGTGAGTAGAAGTGTTGAACGACTGTTGTTGTAACTGATCTTTAGGTGTAGCTGTTTCTGTCGATGTCGTATCACGGGTGTGTTGTGCATCATCTGCAGCTGGGGTCACCACTGCGGAGGTATGACGCGTTCGTGGACCCAAGCTGCCTGCAGCTGTTGTCACACCGGTCACAGCAAACAAACTGAGAGTTGTGCTGCCGTTTGAGATGTCACCTCTGGTACTGACGACTACCTCCTCTGCTTCCCTTGTGGGTGACACGACGGTGTCTGCTGTTGCAGTAACAGCAACTTCTGCAGGTTTGTGAGTTGGATCCAACATCGCAGACTGCACCTCTGTTTCATTATGAGGTGCGTGTGCAGTGGATAGCGGCCTGTTTGCCTTGTTTGGTTCAGCAGTTGAGTTGCCGCTGCTGGTTTCTGGGATGGAAGCACTCTCCGTCTCAACAGAAAACAAAACAGATATTCCCCACAGGAGTGTCAGACACGCCTTCACGCTGAGGAGAATCATGGTTGAACAAAAGATCTGAAACGACAGGAAAGATTCAAGTTTACAGGCTGCAGTGCAAGAGGGAGGTTGTATATGAAAAGTAGTAAACAGTTGTAGTAAAAAGACACACACATGGGGAAAAATCAATGTGTCATGTGTCTGTTAGTGACACCTTATGATGAAACAGTCATGAGTCTTTCACCACACCCTTTGCTACATTTTCACAGAAAAATACAGAGAACCACTGCATTTGTAGAGTGAATCTAAAACTCACTTAAAAGGAGTCTATACAGAAAAAATAAATCACATTTAATGTTTTTTTTTTTTTTTTAATAAAAAATGTTTAAACTTTTTTTCTAAACTTTAACTTTTGTTGCCAAAGTTAAGAATACAACCTGCGTTTAAGGTAGAAGGTAGACAACACAGATACATTTCCTCTGGTAACACAACGGGAAATTTTTGGAGAGCATTTTTTAAAAAAAAAAAGAAAGTTTATCTTTATCCTATTCTACTATACAAGGAAACAGTTGTCCCCAAGAGCAAAAAGATTCAACCAGAACAAAGATCTTAAATGCGTCAGGGTCTTACCTCGCCGCTGGAGAAGCAGATGGAAGGATGTGAAGATAAAAACTAATAAAAGTCGCCTTCAGCTCATTTCAGTCTCTGTGGAAGAACATCATTGGAGCACTGTTGTGGTGACTGTGACACCGCTTGATAGAAGAAACAGGAAATGTTCACACTCTTTAAAAAAAACAAAAAACAAAAAAAAAACAAAAAAAAGAAGCAGCACTATCTAACATTTTCAGATAAGTCAGATACAGACACACTTCCTTTGAACGCACAGCTTTAGTTTGAATCAGTGAGGAAGTCAAATTTTATCAGAATCTTCTTTTTGTTGCTGAAGACAAAATGAAACTCTACATTGGGTTGGCTACAATGTTTGAAGATCTTATATGTATTTATTGGCAGATAAAGAGTCTTACCTTGCAGATGGAGAGGTTCAGGAGCGGTGTTCAGGTGCAGAGCATGTTTGCTCTGTGTAACTGATGTTCTGATTACTACTCTACGAAGTAGCAGGAAGTACTCAGTTCTGTAAACTGCACGTCAACTTCTGATCAGACTTCTGTCTAAGATTTAAAGCTGTAAGTCATGTGGGGGAAAAAGAGAGGATCTTCAAGGCTTTCATAGTTACCCACAGTGATAGACAATCAGCTACACAAGGTCAACATTATGTCAACTATAACACATGAAGAAATAAAATAAGCTGAAATGACGTGATCAATCAGTCTGAAGCGTGGTGGTTTGTTACCCTGGCGATTAAAGAGTGGTATACAACAATAGTCCAAACACTTTAAGTTTGGACTCTAACATTTGTACCCTGTGACAGAAACGTTTTTTAGTCTGAAACCATAACTGTCACTTCCTGTCCTGATGAGTCATACTGAGATGTAGTCTTCAAAAAAACACTACCAAGATTTGATGAAAAAAATAAACAAAAAAACCCCTCAAAAATTACACAAACTTTGTTTTCAATGTTTTGAACATTTTTCCAGGCTGTAAAAAAAAAAAGACTGACTGGTGTTGCTGCTCTTTCCTATGGAAATTCATTTGGCAGTTTATTAGGTACACCTAGCAAGTGTAACTTCAGTGCTAAATGAGACCAATATAGGTCAAGTGCACATGTCAAAAAATAAATGACTCCCACGTTATGTAAATTCTATGAGTATGAAAAGGGAAAATATACTTTACTATCATTCAACATATTATTGACCTCATGGACTGAAGCCTTAGCACCATCATCAGGCAAGAGAAGTAACAGCTACTCAGGTTGAGCTGGAGCTTAAATAGAAGAACAATTTTGATAATTGATTCATCTTTTTCTTTTTTTAAATCATTTTGGAAACAAATATCTCACAAATAGTGTCCAGCCTCTCGAAAGTGAATATTTGCTGGTTTACTTTGTCTTCTATCAAAGTGAACCGAGTATCTTTTGAGTTCTGGCCCTGACCTTTTATTTGAAGACGTCAATCAAGGCTCTGGGAAACTGGGACGCACATTTTTCACCATTTATGATGTTTTAATAGCCTAACACATTAATGAATAATTAAAATAATGTTTTTTGTTTTGCAGCCATAGATTGAGTGCTTTCTTGTTTGATATTAAGTGCAACCAGTACCCACCTTCTTCTCATAGGATCATAAAATAATGGAAGTATTCTGATCCATAAAAGCAGGAATACCACCCTTCCATATCTGATGGCAGAAGAGAAAGTTGGTAAATCTTAAGCCAAAAAGAGATAGAGAAATAGAGAAAGAGGTTTTCATGTGTAAAATCTTTATTATGTGCACAGAACTGTTTGTCAGGGGTTCAGTGAAACACAAGCTGGGTGAGTGGTCCCTTCCCAACACCAAATATGCACTGGAGAGGGCGACTTTAGTTTGACCCTTAACAGTGACAAGAGGCACCACTACATTTGCACAACATTTACACCAGAGAAATGCACCCCCCCCCCCCCCGCCCCCCCCCCCCCCCCCCCATTAAAACCCAATGTTAAATTTCAATCCCAGAAGAACAAGAACAAAATGTTTTAGAAGGAATTCTTCCACATTCATAAATCTGATGGTTATCAATGAGCAAACTGGTGGGAGGAAAAAAAAAAAAAAGTTTAACAGCTATTGTTTAAAAAAAATCCAGCTTGACTAACTTATTCTACCAGGTTGTGACTGGAATGTACAACAGGAGAGAAAATAAGTGTAAAAGCAGTGCATGAAACCGCACACAATTATATTTGGCAAAACAAACAAAAAAAAAAAGGACAATGGAAATACTGGATGCTACATACAGTTTTTGAGTAGTAAGTACAAACTTCACATAAGAATGTTTTACCACAATCAGAAAATAAAAGTTAAGACTGTTCCTTCAACAAAAATGTCTTTTCTTCAAATGTGTACATGAGCTGCAAGAGTTTTTCCTTTTCTCTGTGTGTGTCAGGGCGAAGTGTGAAACCGGAGGCTTGATGAGGAAAAATAAAGTTCATCTTGGAATGTGGGCCTGGACTCGTCGCAGGGACGATGCCAAGCTGAAGGGATCCGAATCTTGAGAATCTGGGCGTGGCTGACCCCCCCCTCCCCCCCCTCCCCGTCCATTCGATTCTCTCCAAAGCAACGAACGGTCCTGGGAAGGGGCCGCGTCTTACATGGCAACCTTGGCAACCTGCTCTTCCAGTCTGGCGATTCGACGGTCTTGAAGGATGACGCGGTCCCTGAGTGACTTGAACTCTCGGAGTACCTCTTCCAGTTTGTCTTCCATTTTCTGGTCAAAAATGGAAATGCAAATTAGCTTGACAAAAATACTTTAGATTTTTCATTTGGCACTTGAGAGGCTAGAGAACTGCTTAGAGAAGATTTTGAAGGCGATAGCTGTTTACTTTTCTACTTCAAAACAAATTTTGTTGTTAATCTTGGCAAAACAAATAGAGGCTTCACAGGGAATGAAGCTCTAGAGCTGTTAACATTTTCCTTTGCTGCTCCACTGAATTGTGACCCAGTTACCAAAGTATGTGCTGATCCATAACTTCTGTGAATTGTTCCAACCATAATAATTACTCTGAATGGGAGAATCCAAATGTCAGCGAAAAAAAGTGTTGTGCAATGCAACTTTAAAATATTACACATCAGTTTTACTAAAAGGAAACAGAATCTCTTTTTAAGAGGCTAGCTATAATAACACAAGTAAAAATAGACAAAACATAAAATCAACAGTTAAAGGAAAAATAATTTTGAGCAAGAACCTCAGCAGTATGACATGTTTATACAGTACTGCGCAGGTGTTTTCCATCGCTCAACACTCACTACTGAGGGCTGTGAGGCATGCTGAGAGGCAAGCTTCTGGACAGTCGAGATGTTCTCTGCTTTTGTGGCCGGCTTGGTCTCCAGGACGTTCGTCTTGACCACTTTGAGATCGCGGTTCTTTGTGGAGACGTAGCCGTCTTTGAGGGAAATAAGGATGGGGCCTCCGTTCTTGCCAGCAAACCACTCCTCTGCCTCCAGGGCGGGATCGGGGCCGGCTGTGTCCGGATACAGGTCGTCCTGGAACAGATCCGACTGGACAGGTGGAGAGAGGAAAGGTCACGCAGGAAATGTCATAAGGAAAATGGTGAAAAGGTATGGATGGAGGAAAACGACATGGTCTATAAAACAGCAATGAAGGAACAGCATATTTATTACAAGATATAAATGGACTTACCTTACGTGGGACTGTCATGATGATTGGTTCACATTTTCTCTCATGCAATTTGTAAAACCTATAGAGACAACAGGAAGAGTAGTTACATTCATTTAAACTTACAATAGCACACCAGGATATTACTTAAATGGATATATTAGCAGGATTCATCATTATTATTATCATTGTTATTTTTAAGTAATCAGAGAATTTATGTTTATTTAAAGGACCAAAAAAACTATGAAAAAAATACATAAATGACTTGCCGATTTAAACAACTCTGTAGTTTAACCATTTGTTTGTTTTTTTTAAAAAACCTAATTAGACTCCAAGTCATAAAATCAGCTTTTTTCCCCCAATGTTTTCTTTTCTCTATATCAGTAAAAGAAACTGGTTCATAGTTAAGTATAGTCATGTCCAGAGCTGAAATAATTAGGTGATTAATCACTTAGACTGCTGACATTTCATAATCTTCAGTGATACCAGACTGAATATCTTTGGGTTTTGACTTGCTGGATGGAAAAACACAAAAAAAAAAACTACTAAATATGGTACTTGGGTTTCTAGCACTATTAAAAGCCCATGTTCCTTGGAGCTACTTAGGCTATCGCTCACTATTTTCATTTAACATTTTAGAGACCAAAAGATCAATTGTGAAAATAATCAGTAGATTTATTGACAAAGAAAATAAATTGCAGTCTTTGTTATTCCCCCCAGCTGCAACTTCTGGCTGTGTGAATATATGAAATCTAGGCAGAAACTGTTTAAACTGATCTGCTTGTCTAGAAATATGGGCATTTTCCAACAAATTTGGTAATGACCCCGATACTGTATATTACCTGCAGAATCCACAGGATCACATGCTAACTGAACAGCATTAAAAAAAAAAATAGAATTGGTGTGCTACCTCGCAATTTCACATTTGTTGACGTCCAGGCCTCTTTTGGGCATGTATCCCATTCCCCTCTGGGGCTCCTTGGTGGAAAAGGTGTTGAGGTAGTGAACAAACGGTGCCTCATCTGTGATCTCAAAGTACCGAATGCTGCTGTCACCCTGAGGACACACAGTCATAGCTGTAAGTGAGTTTGTGAATGTAACCTAACTATAAATGGAGGAATCTCTACCTGTCTATGTGTTTGTATTTCGATTTTCTCGACATCCCATTGACATTAAACTTCGTGGGCGTATTGCTGAGGACACAAGGAAGTGCAATGTTGACTGTGAAGTTTTTTGGATGAGCAGTTCTTGAGAAAGCTTCTAACATCATTTTTCTAAATGTTACTTAAAGAGAAGAAAAAGGCGGAATGACACAATGAGGGCAGTGGAGCACCCGGACAGTTTACAGGGTGCACATGCCAGAAACTCAACTGCACACTATATTCTGTTGTGCATTGGACATTTCACCCGTGCAACTTTGTATTTACTGTGGTTTCCACATTTAAACCACGTCATGTGGTAGCGCAAGATTTCCAGGTAGATTTAATGCTGTATTGTGCTGTGCATTGGACGTTTCACAGCTTTCAATGTTGTATTTATTGTGCTTCTCACTTTCAAACCAAGTTGTTTGCATCGTTGGATCCGAGGACACAGTTTATAAAATCTGTGGGCACCGACTATGAATCTGAAAGCACGGCTCATAAAGTGTGCACACAGATTCCTAAACCCAGAGCCTACACATTTACACATGGATCTTTTTTTACGTACCTCTAAATTCAGTTGGTTTCTGTAACGGGTAATTTTGCATGCTGAGGCTTGACTGACACAGGCCAAGCAGGAAACTCCTACCAACAGGCACATTTTGAACGAGCACTGCACTAATTATTAAAAACTGGGAAACAAAACAGGAATATCGCTATGATAAGGCTTCTCACCTTTCCACACAGGTAGACTACATTGGTGTCAGAGTCATAGAAGGGCAGCAGAACTCCATTACTGGTGTCCATCTCTTGAACACATATTGGCTCATCCATGTTGTCCTGGTAACACAAAATTCAGCATTTTAAGTAATGGTACAGTTTGGGGGAACCTTGATCATTTACTGCCCATGGTAAATGCTTAAAATCAAATTATTGCCGATTGACTGGATGAGTTGCCCCTGTGTTTAATACATGGCAAACTCTCACATTTTGACAACAATGAACGGGAATAAAATTACATTCTCACAATATTTTAAATTTTCTTTACACAGGGTTTTCTCTTTGTATTCACCGCCCCCTGCTGGAGCTGAGAAGTTACAGACACAAACCGTTCAGAGAAAGAAGCAAAAAGTGAGAGCATGTTCACCACACACGAGCCACTGATGAAGACAACATTTTGACATATATCATGGGCAGGAAACTGTACAACCAAAGCTCTATAAAAAAGTTCACCGTGACTGTAAAAGCTGCAGGTGTCGTATAGAGAGCAGTGTTTCTGTGATGTGTCAGAGTGTGGAGGACTGAATGACATTTTCTATGGTGACGTACACTTTTCCACAGGGCTAGCTGGCGCTCGCTCATGCGGCTGAATCCAGTGGTGAAAATGTTTCCATCTGCTAAAAAGATCGCTCTCATTGGTCGAGCTCCCTCATGGGCCTTGTCCTTCTCCTGAAAAGAGACAAAAATACCTGTCAGATTGGACAGCCATGTTTGTAGGCTTGGTCAGTGATTCTGGAAAACATTATTTCACACTTCAAGCATCCCTCACATCCCCTCAGCGTTTCCACTTACCGCCACAATCTTTTTCTTACGGGGGTCGATGACGCGGACCTTCTTGTCCTTGCAGGCGGTGCAGATTAGGCTGCCATTGCGGCTCCAGCTGACACTAAAGATAACATCAGGGTGCATGTCCTCCAGGTTGATCATGGCCTCTCCTGTGCCCACATTCCAGATGATGATCTGGTTGTCACACCCTAAAATGGACACACACACACACACAGCACAGCCTGACTGCACACACCTCTGTGTCAAAGTCTATTTTCGGCACTTTACATCACACAAAGCAGCGCAACAGAGGGGCAGCCCCCTGAGATAATTGGTCAGATTTGGAGTTCAGCTGTGGACAAATGGCAGACCGGTTACACGTTTCAGGTTGAGGCCAGAGGCCGTACCAGAGGCTTCAGTCAAAGGTTACCTGCGCTGAGGAGAACGTTGCGAGCGGTGGGATGCCAAGACACGATGCCAACCCTCTTAGAGTGGCCCTCTAACACGACCACAGGGTCTGAGAGGGGAGTCTCCAGCCCGTTCTCAGGGATCTGCCAGACCTAAACCAGAAAAATACAAAACAGACGCAGAAAATTAGAAGCTGCAGAGAGAAAATCTGTCAAGTCAATTATTTTTTCATGGTACTAATACTGAAATGGAGAAATAGAGTAGACCAGTCAGACCAAACACAAATGTTTTATATGCCCAGGGAAACTGGTCGTAACTGCTGCTGATAATATTTGCCAAATACAGAGAAACACCACTGGCAAAAAAACATTTAATAATATAATATTTTTAATTTCACTTAACACAGCACATCATGTCCAAGAAATCACAAGCTGTAGGGTTAATTGTTCATGTGATGCTTCGGAGATTAACTGTGTCTTTACCATGACCGTGCAGTCCTCCGAGCCGCTCGCAATGACATGGTCATTATGAGGACACCAGTCGATGTCCAACACTGGGCCCGTGTGACCGCATACTGTCGGGTAGACCTTGTCTATGCGGCCAGTCTACAAGACAAGAAGACAACTGTGTTACAAAGAGGTTAAAGACTGTGACCTGACGTAGAGCAATAAAGTTCGGTAAGCTGATACCTGTCAGAGAGATATGAAAATGAGCAACATACAGGGATAACACAAGTATTCTTTATATAATCCTGCATGACTACACAAGTTTTATTGAGCAACTGACATTGTGAGCTAAAACAATCATTTTACACTTTCAGAACTTGCACTCAGACGTCAACTCAAGTTTATTTATTCTCATATCAAACAACATCTAGTTCTGTAAAACCAGCAAAAAAGAGGACCTGACATGCCAATCAATATTTCACAAAAATTCAATAAACTGTGGTGGTCGACCCTGAGAGAGGAGGGAGGTTTCAATTCGCACTGAACTTTAATTTTAAGCTGCAAAACCTGAAACCTGAATTCACAGGGGACAGGAGACCAGAAGGTTAGTGCCATAAAGACATTCGATCCTCTGGCGAATAATTCTCAGTAAACACGTTTTTACCGCAGTGACCTCATCCATTCTCATCGTGGATGGACATCTGTGATTTCTACCTGAATGTCCTGAAGTTACGGCAGCTTCTCCACAGGCAGGACATTATCCTGTGACTATAAATGAATTAACCCAGTGGCATAAAATAATGACAGAGCACCCAATCCCCTCTGTGAGTATCATGTGCTCAATGAGGCAACTGTAACAGTATATGTATCAAATGCCTTTACTATCGGGCAGATTTAAACATTGATTATCTACGTTTTTTAGTACAGATATGGGCCTCAGGGAACAGCAGGACAGGGTCACAGCAAACGGCCTATAGAATTGATTCACCACATGGTCTGAGGGCTATAATATGACAGCGCACTGCACTACAAC
This sequence comes from Seriola dumerili, assembly GCF_002260705.1. Lineage (NCBI taxonomy): Eukaryota > Metazoa > Chordata > Actinopteri > Carangiformes > Carangidae > Seriola > Seriola dumerili. Next base: position 1,390,225 of record NW_019174697.1, read on the forward strand.
CTCTGGATGAGCCTTAAACCCTATGTATCCAATTTTGGTCCTGAAGGACCAGTGTCACACAGATATTTTTATCCCTACCTGTTAGTTAAAGCCTCTGTGTGTAGGATTAGAGAATTTCTGACTCTGGTGTTCAGATGAAAAACATGCCATCAGAATAATTACAAAAAAGCTTCAATCGCATAACAGGACACAGAGTCCTCATGGCAATCCCTGCAAAAGTTAAAGAAACATTCCACTCAAAATCACAAATCAACCTCACGGTGGTGCCGGAGGAAAAGCAAGGGGGTCGTTAAAGTTATTAGGATTCATTGTCTGTGGAACATGACTGTCTGCACAAAATTTCATTACAATCCTTCCAATAACTGTTGAGATATGTCAGTGAGGATCAAAGAGGCGGACAGACACTGCATTCCCATGCTGCTAACATGGCTAAGATTACATACAACATGGAAGGTAGAAATGGGACAGAATCCCAGTGTTATGACTTTCTCTCATTAGCATTACTAGATTGCTCAATATGGAAACTGCCAGTGTTAAATTAATAACACAGTAATGTAATTTGCACAGTGACTTAACACTCTCTCTGGCGTTATCTTGTGGTAAGTGCTGGATGTATTCAGAGGCGCACTGACAAGCACAGCACAGCCAAGGACCACATTAAGTGGATCAGCCCGTGCTTGGCTACCAAACAGTCATTCATGCTGCTGCTGCTGTGAGTAGTAAACTATTATATATAGAGACTACATGAATGTCTATTCATAAAGTAAGTGCCATAGATTTAGCACCGTAGTTCAATATCCTGTACTGGAGCTTCATGAAAAATGCTAATTCAGAGGAGTAATTTCCACTAGGATATTGAACTGTATTTATAAGTTGGAGAAAGTGAGCTTCAATATGATAAACTCTGACTGAGCCATAGACTGAGCAGTTGTGGCTCGTTACCCACCAGAACAGAAAAAAAACAAAACATCAACCTTTACAGGACCAGAATTGAAGAGCACTGCTTTAAACCATGCTACGCTACTCCGTGTAGGATATGGCAACATCGCAGATGCTGTACTTGGACCGTACTTGGACTTTCAGAAACTCCTTCCTATTTAAATTGTATATTTTTGGATACTTCATGCAAATTTGGACCTCACAGCTCTTCTGTAATGGACCTAAAAATAATTTTTTTCATCTCTTGATGCAAACACGAGTAGCAGAGCATCTCACCTTTTGTAGAGGAAGGACAAGAAAAGCTCCTCCCCCACTGGCCTCTATGATGATGGCAACAAACTTGGGGTTGACGGCACAGAAGGAGCTGTCCCACGTGACCCTGGAGACACGGATGTCATCGTAGCACTGGTCGTTCCTCACGGCCTGACCAAACACGTGACGGAACTTGCTCTGTCGCACAACTCGCCGCAACATATCTGCAGAGAGAAATAAGAGAGCGGTAAGCCAAGAGCTCCTGAGTGGCTCTCCCCACAAATAATCTTGTTGAATACATTTTTGCATTACATGTATAAGCACTGTCGAAAGTGGCCATTTTTTCCACAGAAACTGATGCTATAAAATCTAAAAATGAGCATCCTTCTGTCACCACTGAGCATGCTGAGGGTTAAGTTTGGCTTACTGCCAGCACAGTCTGTCTGATCTGAGATTACCTTTATTAACTGTGACTTAGTTTCTTCCTTTGCATGCAACGTAAATAAAATCAGCTCTACCTAAGGTAAAACATGAGGATTTTTTTTTCTTCAGCTGTGTTTACCTCCTTATTTCAGTGTAATTTCTCAGACTTCTGAGAGGAAAAAGTTCAAGTTCTGTAAAGGCTGTCAACTAATAGGTAGACTTAGGTGGGTTTTAGTGAATTTTGGCCTACTGTGTTAATATATGATTCATATCAAGCAATATTTTGCTTTTCTTCCTGCCAGAACATGGGGCCAACTTCTGTAGCTCGGGGTTTACAAACTGGGTAAGACTAAGAACAGAAGTCACTCATCAAGTGCAGACAAACGTTCCCAGAGCAGATTCCATTGTTTGGCATCTTGAGATGGTTAGATCTGCAGCCAGAATATGAAAACCAAACAAAGTGGAAATTCTGCAGAAACTTGACTCGTCTTAGCATTGTCTATTATAACTCTAAAAAACTCTCTTTTTGATACCCGAGGGAGATTTTTCATAATTCTAGTGACATGCTTCGCTATGTAATTAAGTGGAAAATATAGCGCCTCAGGTCGGTAATTAAGCTGCCAGTCTGAAGCAACATACTGAGCTGTTGTACATGATGCTGCAGGATTTTTCTCCAGTTATCCACAGGTCTGTCATCACACCAAACCACCTGCTTCTTCACATTCAACCACAGATTATGAAAATGGAAAAGATGAATCACAGCCTTCTGTATCTTATATAGAAACTTGGATTTTTCCAAAATGGCATTCAGCAACAGAAGAGCATATTTTACAGTTTTGCAAAGTACTGAACAAAACTTGCATCTTTGATTTAAAAAGCTGTCGTTTTTAAAATAGCTTTGTTGCTCAGACTAAGTTTATTTTTATTATATCCACATAAATGTATTTATATACTGTATACACACAGCATAAGGCTGCCTGTAGCCTTAAAACACTTCCATCTGTTACTATTATTATCAGCCGAGACAGAGATAGGAGAGAAAAAAAACAGTTTCAAGGTGGATTACTGGACATGACTCTTTTTATGAATCAAATACTATTCCTGGAAAGGCCTTGATTCACGGAGTAATGTCCAACAGTGCCATACACATTGATCATGTTCTTGCAAGGCTGCATAATGCCTGGACAGCACAGGACAACAGTTTACACTGACCAGAACAGCGTGTTCCCTCAGCTAATATTAGTGCTCCATTCAGGAGAAGCCCCCCTCACTTTAAATATGCATTTGACAAGATGACCTGCTTCAGCCCCTGCCGGGTTTTAGTTGATGCCATCATGCCATACATTACAACATGCTGCTCTCTACAACATATCACCACATCACCACTCAGCACACAGCAGGGCATTGCTGAGCATCATGATGGTGGCCTGGCTGATAGTACACTCAATGAAAGGCCTTGTTACAGCAGTTACACACTCGTGCTAAGATATTAAAGTCCGAGAGGATAAGCTGAATGAGAATTTAATGGCTTCTCTGATATTAATAAAATATAGTCAGCAGCCCTGCGGGGGTCTGCCCCCCTCCCCCGTCTGTTATTTCACTGTCTGGACAATGCGACTAAATGGGTGTGCACAACACAACCGAAGATCCAATCACTATCACTTGAAGTCACTCTAAGCTTATCACAATACCGTGCTGTTACGTTTTTAAATGCATGTGCTAAATACACCGACTGATCTTATTCACCGGAGGTGCAAACAGCTGCACGGTTAAACAATGGTTGCTGGCTAACGTTAGCTGATGTTACCACAAAGCTCGGTGTGCCCCCTCCTCCCCATTGAAACAAGTAGCTACAAACTAGAATATCAAGGTGATAGTGAGATATTTTTAAGCTATCTTTTTCAGTTATTTCAAACCCGTTAATGTTGTGCGGAAGCTTTGGTTAGAGATTACTTAGCTATTCTTGCTAACGTAACATTACCGTTGCCGAAACAAGGGGGTGGACAGAGTATGCAGATTTATATTTTGAAGAGCACGCCCCAGATGTGACTCTCACTTGAAAACGCCAAAGTATGATCTTTAATTTAAGTTTTTTGATTCACGAACATGCAGAATCTTTATTAGCGTAAGGTATAACGTTATAGGAGGCGTATAATAGTCGTAGACCGGGTTCCGCCGCACTGCCCCGGCCGGCAGCTCGGCAGCTGTGCCGGGGCTGGTCCCGTCTCAACAGCCGCCGACACATAGCAACACCGCGAACGAGGATGAAGCAAGCCGAGTGGGGTGTTTTTTTAATTAACATTTTCTTTAAAATATTACACCGGCAGCCGTACGACTTGTGTGTTATGTCCGTGCATAGCTGTCCACTCGGACTACAACGTTTATTTTTTTCTCCTCTAGCCTGCCAGTGTGTTTTGCATCCACGCTTCAGTTAAGCTAGGATAGCGACCTAGCCTAGCTGCTAACCGTTAGCTGCGGTGGACCGCTGCCAGCTGACGCAAGTGCAGATATTTCCACCCAAGGTTTTTGGCTGCTCCCGTTCTCAAACCCATCTAGCGATCTAAGTGGATGCTGCACAGCCCCGACCGATAGATCACATGGAAAATGCACAATGCTAAGAGACTTTTTAGCGTTTCTTACCTCCTAAATCTATGCAAGATTTTCGTAAGCACGGGGGTAATCAATCACAACACATGAATCTGGTAGTTTAGGCGCGCCCTTATCCTGCAGGACGTTGCTCTAGTATCCCTTGTCTCCACAAAAAAGCCCAGCCGCTTTGCTCTTATTCCCCCTCCTGTCTGCAAATGTGTGGCCAGGAGTCAGTGTTTTAAATCTACTGGTATTTCAGGATGCCAGTTGACGAATAGAGCATCTCCTGCCCGCTCCTCACCTGCGGAAGACTAGCAATCGTCTATTCTCATCGTTATTAAATTCAATAGGACACGGTGACGACCGACTACGGCACATGCGCAAACGAAAAGCCAGATTTCATTTCCCAAGGCTGTGATTTGGGATGGGGCTGCAGGAAAACTGTGTTTCTCCCCATGTCATCCGCATGTCTTTTGATGTCGACCAACTAAATCAGTTCATTTTGTTCAGCTGTGTAAAACTGTGAAAATCATAGCCAGCAGCATCTTTTGTGTCAGGGTCCCTCCCCTCCCCCCTGTCCCATCCCATCCCACCCCATCCCACCCCAGCCTGTCCTGTCCAAACACAATAACTCCCCAATACATCACAGGTATTCAGGAGAATCAGCTGTCAGTCATTCCCTCTGTTTGCCTTTTCAAACTGGCCTTGAGTGTACAAGCAACAGTTCCTCAATTCATAGTTCAATTATTCACTTAAATTCATCATACATCCACTATCCATGTAAATCTGAGAACATGCCCACTCATACACAACATAAAAACGCTGCAGTTAAGGCTCCTTTTTAACCACTAGCACAAAGGACATGTCATGGCTTTGCGAACAGAATTTCCTTTTGGATATTTTTAAGAAATAAACTTTATTGTAATGCTAAGTAGAGTTCTCTGTCTTTGGCAACTGATATTGTGACTAGAAATTAAACAAAGAAAACAAAAAACTATGTTGTGAGTGAATGCCAACCTTTCTTCAACAAAGGGGCTTAGCACATAGTAACTGAGGGAGATGGTGCTCCCTAACAATTATGATGAAAGTCTGCAGAATCTGAGAGTGACTGGAAAACCATTGTCAAGCAAGCATGGAAGTTGATTCTTGACCTTGGAAACAGTAGTATGACAAGACAATCTGAACTCAAAGTCCAATTACTAGCTTTTTCCAATGCTGCCAACCATATAGTCTTCATCAAGTCCAAGAGGTAACTTTCATTTGTAACTTTTAGTTAGCTACTGAGCTCACATGTCAACAGATCCATCTCCATGACAGCTGAGAAGACATTTTGGTGCGGTTAAAAACACTGCAAAGCTAGTAAGTGGACCTTGAGTTACAATTTTTTTTAATGAATTGGTCGGCACCTTGATGATGTATAATTTAAACAGGTAAGAGTTCCTGAGTAATTAAGTATTGTAATTCAATCTATACTAATTTTAAGAGAATGTTGTTTGAATTGTAAATGAATGGATGGGAGATGTAGAAGAAAGAAAGAGGATTCATTTGCTTCTTTCATAACCTGCTTACTTCTTTAAGGGCAAGGGCCTTGGAGCCTATCCCAGTATGAATCTGCAGGAGGTGGGGAAACACCATGGCCAGTTTCCCGAGGGATTATTAAGGTAGATAAACATTAATACTCACATTTACACCTAGTGGTGAATTAGAGTCTACAGTTCGCCCCGAGCTGCATGTGTTTGGAGTGTGGGAGAAATCAGATGTGAACAGGGGCTGAGATTAAAAAGAGGAGGTCCTTGGTGACAGGATTAACTTGGTCACTGATTGACTTAAAGGAATATGAACATGAATATGAAACTTGGACAAGCATGTATATACTAAGTCAGTTCAGCCACTTGAAAAGCTGTCTGGGGAAACTTAATTTTTTTTATTAAATTATTCTCCCAACTAGACATGAAAAAGAAGACTGGTAAAAGAATTAGGTATAAAAGTTTAGATGTTGGATATTATATAACTGTTATGCCATTACTGGCAGAGTTGTTGACTTTGTTCACTGAGCATGAATGCATCAGCTGCTTTGAATTAAATGTGTGTTTTAGGGAAAACAAAAAACCAAACATGACGACTATGTTAGCAAACAGTTGCTTAATTACACATCCAGCAGATATCAAGCTGCTAGGTGTTCACCATCTAGTTGATAATTTGGTCTCTCTGTTGTTCAGTGCTGGACAGGAAGCAAACTGTGGGTTTATCCAAGCTTTTTAGCTGAGAGCAGGAGTAAAACCAAAATGATAAACTTAAAGTGGCCAAAATCCCCCTCAGAGCCGAGGGAGAACTTGTTGGAGTTTTGGGTGAAAAAAGTTTTTTTTTTTTACAACAAGCAACACCTTTCACATTACACATCAACATCGTCATATACTTTGATCCTCTGATAAAACAAAATTTGACTAGAACAATTATAATCTGATTTTTGAATATTTTTTTTATTTCAATAACTGCCAGTCAGTCAGTTTCAGAGGGTCAAGGGTCAAAGTCAAGACATCTACTTTGTATCTTCAAAATATGGACATGTCACTATAAAAGTCACTTCTTAACTTGGCCGTGTTTAGAGTTCATCAAATTAGTTTTGTAACTGGTTTCATAAACCAATGGAGAATTGTTTTAACCACAAGTGAAGAAGGAATCCTTCAACTGATGTTAAAGTGTAGAGTTTTTCACATGACAGTGAATGGTATGCAGTCTGGAAAGCGCTCTCTCGTCCTAACATAGCACACATGCTTATATGTGTATAAATGCTTTGATAAACCACAAAAACACCTTACCTTTCTTTGGAGATGGTTGGACTTCTGGTGGTCTCTCTTTGGATTTCTTTGGGACGTCGAAGGCGTTCTTCATTTGGGAGACTTTCACACTTGGACTCTGCTCTGCCACTCGAACCTGAGCTTTGGCCCCCTCAGGTTTTACCCGACCCTGGTGTCTCTGCATTTGATTTGTTTCCTTGATAATTTCTGCCACGGGCTTGTAGGAACCCACCTCACTGCCATTTCCTGCGTCCCTGTCACTACTGTGATCAGTCACATCTTTACGGTAACCGTAGGTAGCATAGTCATTGCCGACCTGTGTGCTGACTCTCTCAGATAGGAGCTCATGGTAGATTTCTCTTTTCCCTAAACATGCAGGTTCTTGTCTTTGGATTTCTACGTCCGACATGACCTCTGGTATGTGTAGAGTCTCTGTGGATGGAAAAGGATCATGGGGCTTTTTCGCAAGAGGAGGAGGTGAGCTTTTATATCTGGACTGTCTCTCTAGGAATACCCGTCTCTGCAACATGTCCAGGTTGTTTGGCTCTTCATCATCTGGAGACAGTTTTGCTATGCGCACACAGTAGTCATAGTCGATCATATCTCCGTACCGTTCATCCATGTCTCCGAGTGAAAGGTGTTGCCAAGGGCCGAGGTCAACTGACAGCCGTCGTATGTTGGCTGGCACGGTGTAAGTGCCTTTTTCATCCCACAGCAAGCACATGTCCTGATTAGTCGGAGCGTTGCGTGGAAGATCTTTGTTAAAATGAAAAGTGTGTCTCCTCTTGACCTTCTCCTCAGAACGCAGATGATCTTTGTTTCTTCTTTGCACATCGGTAGACATTAATTGCGCAGTTTTAAGCTTTATAAATGGGTTTTTAGGTTTTTTGGGGACAGGTGGAGGTGGACCTTTAACTTTGGGCTTTTCTTTTGGCACGGACTCATCTTTAGAATCGCATGAGGTGGACATGGCGTCTGGCGCCATCTGTGAATTAGCCATACTTGTATCGAGTTGTCTTGCCATTGTCGTGCCTTTCTCAGGCAACAGATGAGTTAAAGGTGGAGGTGTGATGACGGCAGAGAAGCAAACAAACTCACTCTCCTTCTTTAAGCTTGCTACCTGTAGCTTTCCATCTAAGCCTTCATTCCCCGGCGGAGGAGGAGAAGGGATCAAATCGCATTGTTCCAATGAAAATGAGAAATTGTCTTGCAGTTGTGGTGTTTCAGAGCGAGGAGACTTGGCCTTTTGGGTGTGAGAGTCTGCTGCTCTATCTAATGCTTGGCTGTCCTCTTTCTTGGTGCATGAACTAAGAGTACCTGCTTTAGCTCTCTTAGAGACAGCACCAGCAAACCTGTTCTGATTCGACTGATCAACTTGTGTTTTTTGTGCAATAAATCCTGAATTGTAGCTTTCCTTATCTTGATTTTGTGATTGTCTCAAAGAAAGATTTACTTTCTTCAAGCATGGTTCCCAGTCTGCTCTCTCTGCACCCCCCTCCTCCTGCGTAATCAAACGGCCTGCCTCATCAAACACGTTTTCCAAATCATTACTGCTGTTGCTTTGTGTTGACAGGTGCTCCTTTTTGATGTGAGTGGAAACTTGCCCCTTGCGGTGGTCATTTGAGTTTTGCTTTTCTCTCCCAGTTGTCTCAGTGTGGGCAGCTCCAACATGACTGACTCCTTTTAGCTGACACCTGCTGCCTGTCACTTCAGCCAAATGTTGACCCATTTCGCCCTCAAGACAGGCAGCGGGTGAACTCTTCGCACGTGCTTTCACACTGTCAGCCGTGACTGAAAGTGTGTCAGATGGTCTTCTGCTTTTATTCTCCAATACTTTTTCTTGCGGGGTGTTCCCGGAAGGTTGTGGACGGTTATTATCACGGCGAGAGGAGTCTTCCTCAACTCTTCTTTTGATACATGATTGACGACTCTCTGTTTTTATCCTGTTGCCGAACGGATTATTTGCTCCATCAGGAGACATCCAAGTTTCATCCTTCTCGAGCACCACAAAGTCCTCGTCATTAGTGGGATCACACGCGGCTGTTAGACCCAACTTGCCACAGCCAGCTTCAGATTTCTTCCTATTTTCCTGCTCCTCCATAGCTGTAGTCCAAGTAAAGGCCACAGCCTTACTCTCAGAGCCTTGCCTTTTGTTTAAAGTTTGTCTGGTGTCCGTAGGGCTCAGGACAGTTTTTGACTTCTCTACAGTTTGAGTGACATGCCGGCTTTCCCTGTCTCCACCCACCCACTCTCTCCTGGTGTTCAGAGGCTGACATAGAGGTCTGATTGGCTGCCCAGTTTGGGGGTCTGTACGTGCAGAAGTGACTGTGTGCTCCTCTGCACGCCCAGCCGCCGGGCCACTGACACTGATCCCACTAATCCCACCAATCTTCTGTGGGGTCACAAAGCTGCCATCGTCCTGATCTCTGCTCTCAACTTGTTCCGATGTCTCCGACTGTTGTGTCTCTGCAGTTTGCTCAGACCAATCTGAATTGTCAAGTGACTCCTCGTCTTTTTCTGACAGCTTCTCCAGCTTCTGGCCCATGGCTGTTGTTCTGTCTTAGCATGAGGAAAAGAGATAGACAAATGTCAAGACACAGCAGCGGATTTATAAGCAAATCACAGTGGCGTAATGAGGATGGCTTGCCTCCTCATCCCAATGAAATGAAATCACACAACAGACACTGCTGTCTATCTTTGACCATCGTGAATCTTTCTCTATTTTTGTATATTCTTCTATACGGCTCACATTTGCCCTCCCAAGGCCTCTCTGTCTATCTCTCCCTATTCTGTTGGAAAGGAATGCTGTGGTGGCTATAATTAAAGTTGGTCCGACTGCTGCCAGTGAGTCAGGAGGCCAAAAAGGAAACAAGACAAGTGAGATAAGAGGTCAGCTGCCAGGTCCCAAGGTCAAATAAAATGTCCAGAGAAATTGTGATCTATTAAATACCGCCAAATGATCTATAAATGATTTCAATCACATCAAAGCCTCTTTTAGTGTGATTTGTAGGTTTAATAACTCATTTTGGGCAAACATGTCCCTTTAGAGCCAGCACAGTGTGAGACATCATGCACAGTCAATTACTGGTTTGGAGACAAGGCGTGTTTGTGCCGCGTGTGCCTCCCATCCAACTATCTGAATGTTTATGATTGTTTTGGTTACGGGGTCTATAGAAAGGTCACCTGGAATACGTGATGCAAGTCACAAGTGCTTTGACTTCTGAACTGAATTGTTTGTCTGGAGCTTGATGAGAGTTTAACCACTGACATGATGGATGGTGGAATAGAGATTATTACAAAGGGAAAACAGCTCAGCCGGCTTTGAAGCGGCATCTGGAGTATTTTTAGGTGGCAAATAAGCAGCTAATGTACAGGACGCATCCACAATAGTTGTTACATTAAGTTGTGTTGCACAAACGCACACTTAAGTTTATCTTGATCGAGCACTTACTTGAGGTATATATGTTAAATTCTAAGATGCAAACACTTTTCTTCCTAAATATTCTTTGATTTTGTCAGCTGAGAGGTCAGTGAGAGAAGAGAGGTGACTGAACCTCTTCACCCTGCGTCTGCAATCATGCGCTCTGCTGCTTAAGCTATTTCAAGCCTGAGAGGTGCTGAGTGACACCTCATTTTTTCATGCCTGTCTATTTAACGAACATGCTTGTCCACGGCACGTAAATAAAACTATTCCCCTTGAAGCATATTGGATCCTTTTTTTTTAATCTATAAATGATGTCTCTTGTTCTTCACACCTCTACCGATGGTTAGCTAAACGTGATGGATAAATGGTTGAAATACATAACTATAAGCAATTAATCACAGCTCAAATTGTTACATAAAAGTAATCAATAAATGGTTAAATGTATAGCTAGCAATGGGTAAACACTTTGAATAGTTCGCTAAAAGTCATGGATGAACAGTTGAAGTTAGCTAAAATGAAAAGAAATGGTTCAAATATATAGCTTAAATAACTGGTAACATGTTCATAGGTAGCTAAAAGTAAAGATAAATGGTTGAAATAAATGGATTTGTCAATACTTGAGTTCTTCTGACAGTACAGTTGTTGCACTTCTGCTTTACATTCACGCGAATAGAATTAGCAGAATTTATTTTAGTATAGTATTTTGCATGGCCTGCCTTTGACTGAATTATCATGATGTGCAGCCAGATCGTCTGATTTTTCACATAAGTACTGCTTAGTTTGTCATGGCACATACTCTCTCCTGCACCTGGTTCCTTTACTTGTAATAGAGCTTTCATCCTTTAACCAGCTGACATTGTTTAACCACAGCTCTGGTTTTCTGGTGTGATGTGGCTCCCAATAATCCATTGCTTGACAGATGCATGCACTTGCAGCTTTAGTGCATCTAAAGTGTTATTTTGGGATGGATGCAATTCAATGGCAGCAGTGGGAGGCATCTGTGACACTGGCTTGTGAAACCCCCCGCCCTCATTCTCCCTCTATCTCTTTCCATTTCCTATTCTTGTGTATCTCATGATTCCAATACTAAGCACACAGTTTATAAGAGACTTGTGACTCAGAGTACACAAATTATTAGCCCGGTCTTAGGATAGACTTTGTTTTTTCCAAAAAACACTCTGCCGGGCCTTCAGAGCAGTAAGTGTATGACATAATATAGCTCAAATTCAAATGGTCAGCACAACAGGATGATATTCAGACGCATAATCTAGTCTGACAGTAAAATTTTCATAGCTTTCTGTAAGGCAGGTCATAAAAAAAGATGACGGTAGATGTTGCTTTAAAATGGGTCGATGGATTTATGCAATATAAAGAGTCATAATAAGAAATTTCTGTGGCTTGTTTAACATAGTTCAATTTACTTAACCACAGATGTAAACAGTATTACTATATACAATACAGGCATGGCTGTGTTTAAAAATTCATCTGTCATTGATGTTAAAATATGAACTTTTTACTCACTTTTAACATTTAAGTTCTCCTCCTGACCTGTTGTTACTGCAGCATTTACTATGACAATCAATACCGACTATTCTTATTAATACTTCCCTTCAAAAACTTGACTGTTTGCAGTTTTAGAAGTTATCTGATAAACAGTATAGTCACACTGATATAAAATCTGAGGGGTAATGCATTAGAATAGGTAGATACTTACTGAGGTTGATGTGTAAAAATGATGCCCTGTCTGCCTCTCGTCCTGTTAGACTTTGGTCTTTCTGGGAGATCTTATCCTTCGGCCGTCACCTGCCCCATGATGTCAGACAGACTTCATTTGCCTAACTCAATAAAATCGCTCCCTGCCCTGTCCGTTTCATTAAAAAGCAAGTCGAAGCCAGAGGCAGACGGAGACGCTTCAAGTCATCAAAGATGTATGTAAGATGTGGATTCTCTCGTGATATTTTTTCACTTATAGAATCTCTAGTCTCATCAAACATCAATCATTATCAGCTGTCCATGTTTTGATGCACGCACAACAATTAAACAGATTATGCAGAGGAAATGGTTTATTTCCATGATAAACATTAGACTGGACATCATTTTAACAAAATGTAAAAAAAAGTGCATTACACATGAACATTGGCAATGTACAGTACAGTACACAAAAGTTAACAAAAAACAATCAACGTAATAAAATCTTACTCCCAGGTAGGTTTATCATGTTCTATAGTTTTCACTCATCTCATACTCACATGCTTTGGGGCAGACTTGTGCTCTTTGAATACACTCTATAAATGCCTGCCCCTCCCCCTTGAAATTACAATATGTCATAATGTCCTCTCTCACACAAAGTCCTCCTCTTCTGGCCCTTAAGTAGGATTGTCAGTTTGATGTCTGCTGCCTGGGAATAATGCAATAAAAAAAACAATCATTGCCATTTTTAATAGAGCCTGAAGACATCTGCCTAAATTAGAGATGGCCCAAAATACTTTTTTTGCTGTGGTGCAAACACGAGAACTTAATTAGAAGTATTTCTCAATACACAGTAGCATTATCAGTGCTTTTCTTAATATTGACCACATCTGCAAGCTAATGTACTCAATAGCAAATTGTAGAGAAAACTATATACAGACTGGTAAATTTCAGAGACTTAAATCCTTCTTATCTAATGTTTTAATGTAAATGATAGTTCTCATTCCAGCAAGTAAGGTTCTTCAGCCAGCTATTGAACCAATACAGTGTACCACAAGTTTCAACAATATCAAACAAATACAATATTATTATAGGCTATTAATAAATGGAAGTCCATCAAGTATGTGTGTATTGAGGGAGAGGAGGCTGCTGTGCATGAGCTTATGTGTGTTTGCATACATTATATTATGTGCCAAGTTATACATTGCAAGGAGCATGGTTATTATTGGGAGTGAGGGTAAGTAATGTACAAAAAAACCAGACCATCAACACACTCACAGAAACTTTGCAAAGCCTGTGATGCTTTATGACAGAGCTAAGGCCGAGGTTAAGGCACTTAAATGCAAAAACAAATTCAACAGATGAAGCAAACAACCAAACATAGTGCTGTGGTCTGGGAACACAAACACAAGGATTTAGTGCGCATAACATCACACGAATGTCAAGCGCCCTCATCAGGCCCACCTGTCAAGAGCGTTAACATACTGAGAACAACTGGCTTAAGTTAGAGTCAATTTAAGAATATATTAAAGGAATTGCTTGAGATTTTGGGAAGTAGGCGTATTTACTTTCTTGCCAAGAGTAAGATGAGAAAACCATTATCACCCTCTTGTTTGTATGGTAGATATGAAGCTGCAGCTGTTTAGCTTAGCATAAGGACTAGAAATGGAGAAATAACTTGCCTCAGTTTGTCCAAAAGCAAAACAAAATCTGCGTAACAGCACCGCTACATCTCACAGTTAGAGGTGCAAAAATGACTAGATGTTGTTTTACACTGGTTTTTGTGCGAATTAAACAAATGAGATATAATGTGTTAAACACCTCACTTCAGTTGTGCTAGTCGGTGGATGTCTTTATGTTATGCTCAGCTAACTGGCAGCTAGCAGTAGCCACGTATTTACCATACAGACAGGACAGTCGTATCAATCTTGACATTTATCTTTTGGCAAGAAAGCAAATCAGCATATTTCCCAAAATGCCAAACTATTTCTTTAATTCTTCTTTCACAGCCTTTAGCACGCTCTCCACTTTGTAACATTTGTTTAAGCCGAAATATTCATGAACTACCTTTTGGTAACTGCAACTTTTTTTCCGTTCGTTTTTTCCGTTTGAAATGGATCTATTTCAGATGTTTGTGGCATCAGATGCTGTCAACAACTTTCTGTAAGTGCCTTATGTTACATCATGCTCAAATGGCCACATGAGGGAAAGAACAGGTTAAAGGCAAAACCTAATTACTTAAATCTAACTAGTGGAGCAAACCTGCAGCTCCCTGGGATCCAGTTAAGGAACAGAGGATGCATTATTGTTGTTTGTCTAAGTTTCTACTGATCTAATGAAAGAAAAGCAAAATCTACAAAAAGATACAATAAAACCCCATGATTAAAGATGATTAAATAATTTGCATTCATTCTTTGCACAGTTTTCGTTTTCTTCTGAAGCACCCAGGTCATTAAACACAGTCATAACACTTGCATGTGCTTTTCCTGCAAACAAACAGGCATCATTCAGTACCATTCTAGCACACCCAGCGTGCCAAAAACAGTAGGAACACAACATCAACCAAACAGAGGAATTTGCAGAGTAACACCCTGTGGCACAGCAACTTTGGATTGAACTTTAACGAAACAGTTTAAAAAATTTGCCTCAAGCTTTTCTGAGCATGTACAAAATGAAAAGTTTAAATAACAAATGAGGAAAAGACTTGAATTAACCGACAGTAGGGATAGAAGAGTTGAGCTGTAAAGCTTAGGCTCTGTGGTTGTCTTGATAGGTTACTTGTTCTGTATTTAAAATAAAGGAAATCTAGTCTTGCCAATTGATTTCACTTTCACAGTGTCAAAGGAAGTTTTTCATTTGGCAATTTCAAAGTCAGAATAACTGGATTTTTATTTTATTTCCCCAAAAACAATAAATTATCAACAAGATTTGCTGCTATTGACTATAACTGTCTGATGATTATTAGATCAAATGATATTATTCTTACAGCGATGAACTCGTAGATTTTTCATTTCTGAGTTCTCTATTTCTGCTTTAGTGTTCTTAAATGGATTCTGACTGAACGTAGCTATAGATCTGACATATGTCTGTGCACTGTGTGAATGGATATTAGAGTTGTGCTCAAGTGCTATATCTATATATGATTGGTGTGCCTTTGCAAATATTTGTGGGTTTAGGGAAAGGTAGTCTAAGGTTTTTCAACAAATTACCAAAAAGTTAACACCTAGATAAATGACCACCCACATTCAGACTGGCTACGAAGGTAAGAAAAGTATGTTGGTCAAAGGAAACTGAGCCGAGCTTCTTTGTCGACTATAATAATGAAGGTGATAAACTGGACCTGGCAACATGATATGGCTTTGGTTACATCATAAATCATCTGACTGAGAGCGATGTTTAAGTTTATGAATGTTTCTTGACGCCTGAATGTTTTAATGTCTCCCAACGAAAGAAAAATATTCCTTCTGTCATTCTTTCAGGCATAAGAAAAAGAGTAAGGATCAATTCAGTCAATTTGCTGATGCCATTTGTTCTTAAACTGAATCACGACTCATTTGAATCCTTTCAGTATTTCAAAAACTCTTGACTCCGACTTTAATATGTTTTCTGCCTAAGCATGTTGAGGATATGTTTTGTGATACTGCAGAGTCATGCATGGCTGAACCAAACACTTAAAGGACATGATTACTTTGGGGTGGGGTGGGGGTCGGGTGGGGTGGGGTCAGGGTGAACCAACCACTGAGCAGAGACAAAAGTCTTTGACCAAAACAGTCTGAGATGCTTGTGGTCCGAGGTACGACGCTTTTCAAAGAGGCATAAAAAGGCTCACATATGCTCACATCCTTTTTAAAAAATGATTATGCTTTCACATGAAATGCCCTCTAGTGATGCAAAAGCAGCTGCAGCAGGGAAAATATAAGTGATGTTAAATGAGGATTCAGTTATCAGTGGTAACATGAGGGATGCAATCAAACAGGCTCAACGGCAAACATTCATTGAGCTCCTTTTGATACTATTGATGAGTTGGATTGAAAAACATACAGTACACTGACAGAAGCATGTTGCTCCAGGTATTTTTCTTTCCATCAACATCAAAGTGTTAACTGTAGCTCTCTCAGGAGTCAGAAAGGGACAACAACTAGATCTTATAAACCTCCATCGTCTCCTGTTTCGGGAATACACCAAACCTGTCTGTTGAGGGTAAAATGGCAGCATAACGCTAATCTCCACTGAGGAAGATGTGGGGAAGTGTGAAGATCCTGTATGTGTGGTGGGGCGGGCAGGTTCGGAAGAGACCGGACAGGTCTGAGGGAAAACAAGAGGGACAGAAGAAAGTCCTAAGTCCCAATTCAGCCAGAAGCATTTAAGCCTTTAGCATATGTTGAAAACAACCAGCCTCATCTGGATCTTGGTGCCAGCAGACAATGTCAAGACACTCTGTAAATGCACAGAGGGCTGTTGCAGCTTGTTACAGTGGAGCTTGAGGCCAGGACATGACAGTACAGGTCAGAACAGAGCTTTGTTTCTGGTACGACACCACAGCGACAGTCATCTAAAGGCCCACAGCCATCATAGTGTACCTGGTGGAGGCAGTGGTAACCCTCCTCCTCTTGCTCCTCTGTCTCTTCCATTAAGGCAGGGGCCCCACTGGGAGCTGGCCCTCCATGGCCAAGCTTGGCAGCTTTTCAAGCTGCTCCGCTCTCTGGCGCATCAGTTCCAGACCAAATTCTATCCCCAGTCCTGGCATTTGCAGCTGGGCCAGAGCCTGCTGCTGGAGCTCCACTGCACCACCAGGTTGTAATTTTAAACCTTCAGCAGTAGTCGCATTGATGGCCCCTGTGCCCTCCCTTGATATTTGTACTTCCACGTTGTCACCTTGCGGTTCATCCATTTCCTCCGTCTCCACTGAGCTGCGGTCAGGAGGCGTCTCCTCGCAGCTCATGGGTGAGACCAGTTTCTGGCGGGTGGATAGTGGGACAGTTGGGACACCTGGGGCGCAGGTGGCACAGCGGTAGAGGTGAGTACAGGGCTGGACCAAGTTAGGTGGGACAACTGCAGGGGATGGCAAAGACTGCAGAATTGGGGTGGAAGCAAAATTTGTCCCGGGCGGATCTATGCATATGGAGGGGACAGTGCAGTGGCGGGAAGGGTTAAGGCGGTGGGAACGACCTCCTGCTGGACGGTCACAGCGCCGACCTTGTGGCAGACGCAGGCAGTCTTTACAGGACTGATAGGAGGGCTTCACTTTTAAAGGGTTTCCTGTGCTAGCACTGTCCTAAATGGAGTAAAGATTGGAACAGAACACAGTATATGGTCAGTGGCATGCAGAATATTTAAAATGTTAATAACATTGCATATATAATACATTTTTAAGATGAAAGCCATTTGTAAATAATAATAACTTTGCCATAGTTAAAATCTATTTTTTCTCAACTCACGTCAAAAGCTGCAGGGCAGCTGCGCTTTGCAGCTAGGCGGTTGCTGTTGTTAGTGTTCAGGTTGGCGAGGCCTAACCGGCTTTCCTCCGTCCTCTCAGCCTCCTCCCCCGCTCTCTTCCCATCTGAATTTCCAGGCGTTTGAGCCAAGGCCGCCATCTCAGCTTCCTCTTTCTTTGCCTCTTCCTCATCCTCTTCCTCCAAAGTACTGAACTCAAGTCTCAGTCTCATGTCCTCCAGGGGGTCAAGACGTCCACACGTCTGGGCTGCCGTGCCCTCGCCAGGCAGGGCTAAATGGGCCATGGGGAAACCCTCGTCCTCCAGGAGGGCATCTCTCTCCACGTCTTCAATCTCAATGAAGACTCTTTCCATGCCCAGCAGAGGGGGGCCCCGCACTGGGGTGGAGGGCTCACTGTCTAGTGCAGAGTCTGACAAACGCCTGAAGTAGTAATTATAGTTAAGCGAGTCAAGGGGCTCCATCTCCAGACCCATACCCCTGCAGGGAGACGCCCCGCAGCCTCCCCAGGCTTCTTCCTCTCTGAGCACTGGTGTCTCCTCCCCACCAGTACAGTGGCCAGAGGCTTGCAAATCATCAGATCCCTCCTCATCTGTTTCAGGCCTCCATAGCTTGTTGTGACGATGTTTGCTGTGAAAGGAAAGTATACTTTTGTTTACATGTGAGGACAACTGACAAACACATAGAAAGCATCACGAAGAAGTGTTACAATTTTAATGCCAATAGCATTTGCGTAATATCTACTAATTTTATAAAACCCTCCAGGTGACTGCTGGTAGCTGAGCGAAGCGCAAACCTGAGTGAAACTGTAGACCTTCTTACCTGGCGTCCAGGATTCCCTCATACTCTGCCAGCTGCCTCATGAAGCCAGGGTTTGGCTGAGCTATACTCCGTTTCTGCTTGACAAAGTTGTAGGCTTTCTCCAGAGACCAGCCGTACTCTTTCATTGCATAGGCAATAACTGAAGAGGCAGACCGGCTCACCCCCATCTTACAGTGCACCAGGCACTTGGAATTGTTCTTCCTATTGGACAAGAAGGAAATTCATTAATATCCCATTTGATGATGAGTCAGGACTAACGATTACATGATTACACCTGTTGGTAAATACAAGAGATTATTAGATAAACTGGATGTGGTGATTGTCAGGACTGTGCTGTATTAGTGCTCCACATTTAGCATGTCTCAACTTTAGCTCCTCCATTTTTATTTGTACAAACATCCTTTTTTACCTCAGGTTAGCATGGTTAGACAGTTGCATAGCAACCAGAGTGACTGCACCATTTCAGCTCTGTCTCTGTTACTGGCAAAACCCACAGCTGTGTCTTTCATTTGGGGAGGAGAGAAATGTTTCCTGTTTGATCACGGCCCCAGTACTCGGAGAGAATGCATGATGTGAGACGGTTAAACTGTGATGACTTAAAAATGATGACTAACAACTCCATCTATTAACACCAAAGCGCTGCTGGAGCACAGTTATGTGGTACAGTCTCTGCAGTTTATAATCTGTATCATTTGTGACTCACATCTGTCAAATGCACCTAAAAAGCACTGGTTCTTTTTTTTTTTTTATGTGTAAGGTCTCACTTTGCTTTGACAATAAAGTTGTAGGTGTCGTTCCAGTGGGCCAGCAGGTCGGTGGCATCCTCATCGTACACACGGACGTTGTGATAAGAGAACATCCCTGGGAAGAAGTTGTCGATCTCTCTGGTAACATTCAGGATGTAACCCACTCTGCAACCAAAGGAACAATGCATTCGTTTTTCCTTCCCTGTTTATTGCTTTAACTGTTACTCTGTGCACGGAGTAGAATTGAATAATCAGTGCTGCGCCGATTAAATTACCGACTGAAAGCCATGCAGAGACATGTCTGTGTTTTCAACAGGTTAACTTGATATCATTTTATTCTTTGCCTGCCAAAGCCTAATATGGCAGTCTGAAATGTTGTTTTACTGGCTACATTTACTGGGTACCATCAATACACTGTCTAGATTCAATTCTGTTTCTGAAATGGCAACATTCGACATTTACATGTGAACACTTGCCTTAACAAAGATTTGTCTAACACTGTCTTTAACACACTGCATATCTCACCTGTCGACACAGTAAACTCATAAATAAATGCATTTTGCTTTTTGAGCTAAAATTTGTGTCAAGACCTTATTTACAAACAATAGTAACTTTCAGATAAAAATATACATGTATAGAATATATTTAATCCTGTATAAGAATACACCTTTTAGTATTAAATCAGGAGAATGTGATATCTGTGTATCGGCTCACCCGCAGTCACGTAGTTCTTCCAGGTTTGAAGCATTCCACTCAGAGCCCTACGGAGGAACAGACACAGAAACATTTCAGTCAGAATGATTCCTGGGGTTTGCTATTAAAGGCTGATTCCACTATACTGAGGAAAGAATAAACCGCAGTGTGACAGTATTTGAGTAACAGCATGTAGGAAAAGTGAAGAAAATAATGTAAACGCATGATATAATACTATGCATAGGTAGCATAAAGTAAAAACTCTTACCAAGTACACATGGTCAAAGATAAGTGTGGCCTTGTCCATCTGACCCAGGATCAAAAGCATCTCGTTGTCTATGAACTCCTTGTACTCTTTGAGGTTACAGCTCATATGCTGCTCCAGCTCGTTACGGATCTGAGGATCAAAAGCATTTTGAAAAAAATCTATCTCCTAAACAAAGTTTTACAGCGTATTTCCCCACAGCGAGTCATACACTAATACTTCTGTTTTGAACTTATTTTTGTTTTCTGCACTCCTTGAATTATCTATGCACAATGTCAGGGTGAATGACTTCTAAGCCAAACTATATATTTGACAGGGTGTATCTTTATCCTGCTGTATTATAGACAGATCTCAAATCGACACATTGCCGAGGTGTTAATTTGGCACATACCTCCTTGGACGTGATGTTCTCCAGGTCTTGAAACGTCATGATGTTGCGTAGCTTGGCTTTAATGAGACACTCTGTTCTCTCTCGCTCGGTTGGCCTGCATATAATGAGTCAATACATCAGTGGTGCCTTCTGAAGGAAAATTAGCATAACAGTGTAACAGCTGGTGTCTAAAGCGTTGTAATCTACTCCATGACTAAGGACATGCACATGACAGGGACTGTTTGCTCAGGTAAGACCAAAACTTTGTCTCAGTCCTCTTGCAGCACAAGCAATAATTAAATCAGGTGTGTGTACTGTAGATGAATGCCTAAAAAAAACTACAGCCTGGTTCTCCTACATGTCATGTTACACTTGCTGCTCCAGGGTCTCACCGGTCAACAAACATGGTGGGCGAATCGGGCCGCGTGGTCTCCAGGTCGGTCATAGCATTCCACTCATTAATGCAGCTCTGCTCTGAGGTGATGCAGCTCTCATAGAAGGCCATCCATGTGAGGGCAATGCCCCCCGGGAAGTAGTTGAACCGGCGTGACACCTCGCATGCTTTGTGGAGGACCTGCAAGGCAGACCTGTGGCAACACAGGGCAAAAAAAAAGCTTGACCACCAGAAATGATCAGAAGCAAGATGGACGTAAAGTGACAGGAGCAGAGCCAATAAGAAACCTGCTCCCAGGAAAGAAAACAAAGCAGACTTGTTTTTTTAGTGGTAACTCTGAGAAGTGACCAGCAGGTGGCATGTGGATACAAGAGGATGTCTTTGAACAAACAGTGGTGATGGAGAACTGTGGCCCAAATAGTAAACACTGGACAGGAGCGTCATCACGCTGAGGAACATAGTGGTAAATTAATATCAAATGTCCCAGAGTTGAACCAAACCAAGAAAACATTTTAAACATTTTAACTAGATTTCAATGTGGTGGATGGGTGAGGCCTAATAAGTTAAAGGGACAATTCAGTTTTAATGAGACGGTACTTTCCTCCTGACTTTCAGCGACAAACTTATGGATATCTTTTTGTTATGCCTGTGTGCAGTGAAATGAACCTGGTTTCCATTAAATTTTGGGTAGGGAGGCCTCTCCAATGATGGATGGCTAGTCTAACAATTTACATGTTGTAAGATATTTACAAATCTAACCATCGAAGAATTCTGATTAATGTCCATCCCTCTTATTCACATGTACCCACAGGGATGACAGAAACATTAATTAATAATTCTTTTTGTTAAGAAAAGAGTTCACACTAGTCTAACAAATACAAAGCCTCAATGTTGGAGTAAGTCTTCACAGTCATTTCTCAACCTTTCTGTGGAGCTGCTACTTGATCCCATTATTGAGCTAACCTTGGCTAATCTCAGTGTTTAGCATACTGCTCCTTCACCCTGTGCACATCTAGAAAAAGGATCTCCATGCACCTATCTAATTAAAAATTGTACAAAGTGGGATTTATATTCCCACTAACTGAGGCAATAATTAGAGCTGGACATGGAAAAAAAAAAAACAAAACAAAAAAAAACACAGAAAACTCTAATTAACTTAAACAACATGTCCTGACGGTGGTACACATGCTCTACAAACCGTTTTGATCTCGTTAATGTGAGAGTCTAAGACAACATTTCTACACTGCGGACGATGTATAACCCCTCTGTCCTGACACTAGCTCACACACCACAAACACACAACACCAATCCCAGGTAAACATGAAGAATTTCCTCACCACATGGCCTGAACAGATACAGGCTTGAAGACATGTGACCGCCCTGCTGTGTTCACGCTGAAGCCTCTGGTGAGGAAGAAGAGAAGGAGGAGGAGGAGGAGGAGGAGGAGGAGGAGGAGGAGGAGAAGGAGGATCAGTTTGAGTCTGGATGGAGATGAAGAGTGATGAGCGGGGATGTAAACACAGACTGGACGGGGCTGGTTCATGGTACTATTCAGGCCACAAACCAGTGGAACATTCCTCTAGCGAACAGACACAGAGACAATGTTAACAGGTCAGCAAGAACTGTTCTCACGGGGAGAGAAAAATGACTGTAATTCACTCCTCTGCCACTGGTGAGCAGTAAAACCTACAAGGCAGAAAACAACCAAAACCCCATGTTCTGACTTGTGCAAAGAGGCGGCTTCAGACCTGGCTGAAGTTGTGCAGAAAGTTTTGCCAGCTGATTCAAGCGTGAATTATTTCCAGCTTTTACGAAACTGACACTTACCCGTCTCCATCTAAATGTATGTTGGTATCACTCCACAGTGGCAGCACCATCCCAATGGAGCAATTTTTACTGAGGGTCAGAAAGATTAAAGAGTTTAATAAATAAAATAAACAGATTAAACCGTGCTAAATGTAAGGCTGCAGAGATGAATTACCTGTCCTTGTCCGTAAAGTCCATTCCCAGGACGATATTTTCCTCTGTATCTTGATGGCCATTGGTGTAGATAACAACCATGTAGCGCACCCGGTCCGACCATCCACTCTCTAACCGCACAGCCTGAGGAACAAACAGAGACGCTGTAAGAAACTTGGATTTCTGACCCTCAGTAGATGAGTCTTTTCTCAAAACGGTTTTAACTTGAAAATGAGCATGAGAATCAACACGTGTACAGTCAAGTCAAGTATTACACAAACCAGTTTAATGCGATCTTCAGACCGGAGGATCTTAAACATGACCTGCAGGTGCTGAGGTAAATCACCTGAAAGTAAGAAAGATTGATTAGAAAACAAAATGACTTACAGTTCAGCGCAGTCTTTTTCTAACATGTTGTTTGATTAGACCAATTAGAAGGCTTTAGACAGAGAATATGTACAGTAACTAAAACTGCCATTATTGATCTGAAAAATACTACTAAGATCCCACCCAACAATATAGAGAATATAACTCTACTCAGTAACAGGCTTCACTACAGAGACGCTCTTTATAGGCTTTGTCACAAAAAAAAACTTAAAGGTCAGCTACAAACTGATCATTCATCATCTCTTATTGTGCATTCATCGTTTTTATTTTCTTTTCCAGTGGGAGGAAAAATGTTTGCAGATTTCTCTCAATGAAGACAAATCTGAACCCTGCAGCTAGCGCTGCTAAGCTACGGTGTCGGTGAGTAACACCTGAGTCATGTGCGGACTGACTTCTGACTTTGTCCTGCGTTTGTTCCCGAATGACTTCAGACTCAACAGAGACGTCAGACACTTGAACAACAGCGAGGAGAAAAAAAAAAGAAGAAAAACTAAACTGATGGGCTGTACTGAGCGTTTAGTTTATTTTTAGATTGTGCAGGACTTTGATAAATGTCAATGTCACTTTGATGTGCAGACAAAAAGCGGCAGTGTGATTGTGTAATAACAGTTGGCTAAATCTGTTGGAGCCAATAAAAAATACAAAAAAAAAAACAAAAAAAAAAAAAGTTTGGATGACACAAAACAACTATCTGCAGCAATTTAGACAATACAGGTGTCGTCATCCAGCTCTCAGCGGCTGACAGCGCTGATCAGCACTGTCCTAGTTAGGAAGCTGAAAGGAAAGAGTGATAAAAGTCCAAAGTACAAACATGTAAGTCCTCTGATCATCTTATATCTTCATTATTTTCATATTAAGATATATAAGACCAAACGCCAATTTTTAAATACATCCAAAGAGCTTATACACAGAAACGGCCAATACATTCCTTTCAAATAGCTTTAAGCAAACTGTTTCTCGTTTGAAATGATTTGTGGGCGTCTCTGGTGCTGAGCTGCGGGTCAGTTCAGGTCAGACCCAGCGAGGTAACAGTTCAGAATAAACACAGACAAACCCACAGAGGAAAAAGCCACCTCAGCTAAGCTACAATTCTCCTTTTGTCTGGAGCTCATTTGTGCAGAGAACACGAGCAAAAAGAACAAGACACAAAGCTTCTTGTCTGAGTGTGGTTGCGTGTTTGTTCCTACCTGCATGTTTGTGGTGGGTCGGGGTCTTTGGTCCTTGTGCGCTGCCGCCCTGCTGGAGGAAGAGGGCGGCTCCTTTGACCATGAAGAAGCTCTCACTGAGGCTGGGGGGGGGGGGGGGGGGGAACAAGTGGGGTGGAAAATAAATTGAAGGCAACTGAAGTCTTGACAAGAGTATAAACTTTGGAAAATGATTCCCCTTCAATTTCCTAACAGTATAAACAGGATACGTCCAGATTCCAGTCATAAATATGATCAGTGATCGTCTTAAAAAAACTTGTATCTGAACTCTCACACACACATACTGTGCATGCTTTCATGCCTTATGCCACTGACCACTTCCATATCCCATATCTCTTTTTTCTGCTTCAGAAACCTTGGCCCTTTCGAGACGCTTCCTCTCATGACATACAAGAGGACGGGTCCTCAACACATTAAAATGAGCTCAAACAACACCGTTTACCTGGATTCAAAATGCTAACCAACCTCTACTATTCCAAAATAAAACTATCCGGGTGTTTCTTCCATATGTGACAGTACTGATGCCATTCCCCCTTGTCCTGTATTCTCAAATTCAACTCTTTCACCTCAGCATTTTAAACATTATTTCTACAGTCATTACCTCTAATCTAGAACCGGATCCTCAGCCCCTTGTTAAGTACCTCACGGCTTGAAATGAGAAGACAATCTAAATTTGTAATATTTCACAGAATGATAAAAACACGAGTGAACGATGTGCAGGGAACCAATTTATGATGAGATTATCTAGGCTGAGCTACTGTAATAATAACTGAATCATTATTATTTGTACGTGAAAATAAATTGCTAAATAAAAGGCGTGTATGGTAATAAAAATTTTCGTCCACAGAATACAAAACAATTAGGCTGCAAATAATAATTATTTTCAATAGCGATTAATCTGAACATTACTTTCTTGACTGACTGATTAAATGTTCGGCCTCATCAGTGACCGAAAGTCAGCAGAGACCTGATCCAGCGACTTTTACAGCCCTGTGTTTTTACAGCATGATGAACAGGCTCCACTCGAGTGGGTTTGCTGACTGCCGATGAATCGGGCGTTACATCACCACTGTCCTTCAGCGCTCAGGCTGTAAAACCTGCTCTCCTGTCCTGCCCGTGTTGGATGCAGCACCCCTGGGTCATGACCTTGCAGTGAGCAGGAGAAGAGCTGTAGCGTCTTTTCTCACATAGGACAGGGTGCAGCTTTGTTTAACCACAGTCTCATTCTCCTCTCAACACACACACACACGCACACACGCACACACACAGAAAGCCTGGTATGACTGAGTGGGACCATCACAAGGCCTTTTGTTCCAGCTCTTCTTCTACGTGCCAGCATTGTTTCTTTTCAAACTGATGCAGAAGACTGATGATTTTAAATTAACTTCAAAGCTTGATGTGCAGTGGTAACGTGAAACTGGAAAAAATAACTTTTTCTTGAACAAACTGGCGCTGCACTTGAGAAAAGGCTTGAACATTATGCTCTCATTTGTTACCAGGATTAAAGCTTTAAAATGTAGCCTGCGCGTTTAGAAGATGATCTCCCTTCCTAACAATGTAATGTTTCATGCTGTTATATCAAATGAATCACTGATACGAGACGTCCCATACATCTACTATAAAATCTTACTGCTTGTGCCGCTGTGAAAACTTACATGCGACAGATCTCCCTCCGAGTCAGAGCAGCTTTGTCCACAAAGTGAGGCAGCACGGTTAACATGGCTTTATGAGAAGGTTTCATGACCAGATGCATCCTGATGGTTCTTCTGCTGTTCACGCTCTCCTTAGATAAAATTCTCTCTCCTCCAAAAAGCCCTTCTTTCTTATGAACACCTTTCCATTCATCCTCTAAACCTGCATACTGACTGCCGCCTCCCCTAGCAGCGCATTCTGGTTTAACGTCTCTCATCGCTCTCTCTGTCTTGGCATGTTCCTTCCTCTCCTCCCTCCCACAGCTTTCTCTCCAGCTCGCTCCTCAAATTCTCCTTGTCTGCGCTGCTCTTGCGCCTCGCTCCGTCTCTCTGCTCCTCTTCACAGCGCGTGCTTCAGCAACCAGCACTCCCTCTGCAACGCTCGGCCACAATGCCATCATTCATGCGAGTGCTGGGAGGCGGTGGAAGCGCTACTTGGCGTCAGCCTCAAGTTTGACATGCAGAATCCTAAATTAAGACTCCACGCTGATGAATCACTGAGCCACAGAAACATGTTACTCATTGAGTCGGACAAAGCATGACATGACTGTTTCAACTGTGAGTGACCCACACACACACACACACACACACACACACACACACACACACACACACACACACACAGTGAGCACAATGACAGAGTCTGTGCCAGAGCTTTGCTGACACAAATCATAGCTTCTGTGACGTCGTGTTGATGAAAGAAAAGCTATGTGACCGAGCAGGATCAGGTGTTTATGCATTCTCTCTTATGTAACTGAGGAGAGGAAGCATTTAAAAAATAAATCTGTCACATTAATCAGCAGTACCTCCAAGCAGGTTTTTCTCCTTGACAACAGTGAGAAACTAAGGGCCATTATAGAAAATAGACTGATGCTCTATGGCCCTTGAGAGAGCCGGATTCGCTGACATCACTGAATCTCCAGGACTGAGGACGAGACAAGCAGCTCATCACAGGCCAAAAGAGTTTTTAATCATCAAGGAGGCAGGGGTCTTTGACAGTGAAATAGACTGCATAAATATCAGAACTACTGCGAAACGCACTAAAAAAGGTCAACGCTGTGACAATGTTAAATCAATCCTCAGTAGGTAGTTTGCTGTTAAAACCTTATTTCCATTAGAGAACCATTACATTCGCTGCAGAGTCAGCCGCCAGGTGTTTGGCACAATCACAAGCAAATCATACAAAATATATCAGCAGCAGCCTTTGAGATGAAACTCTAATGTAAAACTTCGGAGTACTGTATTTCATGATGTCATCCTTCAGCAATGATTTTGTTCTGTGCTGTTTAAGCCTCTGGAGTCGGCCTATTGATCGGTGATTACACTGACTTCATTTAGACATCATGTAGAGACAAGATGAACAAACTGGTTCAAATTGCTGAAGTGGAGCTTCCACGTACTATCACATTTTTCTCTGACATGGAAAAAGGTTTTTAAAAGTAATATTTTCAGAAATATTTTCAGTGCTTTACACAGACTTGCAATGAAAAAAGGCAAAAAAAAAACAGCCAGGACAGAATCACTTTAGATGTAAATACACATTTTCCTGCTGTATTTCTGTTTAGGAACAGTGAAAACTATATTTTTCACAATGTTGAACTGATCTTAAATAATATTTTGGGTAATTGTCACTAAAAACTTGTCCTTTTTTATGGCCACCTGTGTCTTTTCTTTTGTATTTTAGGTTCCTGGCAGCTTTACGTTTTGTTGAATTGACTAAAAAAGAAGTCAGACTTATAGCTGAGTTTGTGCTGAAAATAAATGCATGTGGAGTAAGGATGGTTTAAAAGTTTAAAACAAATCAACCTGGAGGGTTGATTCCAGCTTTCCTGTGCAATAAAATTGTATTTTATTTAACACTTTTTAACTTAGCTTTTTCACCAAATGTTACAAGCCAGATTAATATAAAATAAATATATTTAAACGTAAACGTTTCAGCCTGAACTGTTCACTAAGAGAATTGACTGTGTTGTTGTTAAGATTATAATCTCTCTTTGAGACCTTAAAATGTAAGACACTACCTTCTCAAATACAATCAGAGACTGAAAATTACAGCTTGCGGCATCACTACCTGTTGGGATTGCTACTACAGACTGATCCAGGGTCAGAGGGCCCGCTGACCACAGAGACAGAGCAAAAACACAATCCACAATAAGAAAGACAATGAATTTATGTTTCCGTGTCTTTGTCTCTGCAGAACTTCAAATGCACAACTTTTTAAACAGACAGATCTTACCTCTGATTATTTTTCCGGTCATCGTCGCTTCCGAAGTCCTGAAAGACAAAAACAAGGCAGACAATTTAACGACTGACACGGTATTACGCTTTGTGAGGAAACCATGTGAGGATTTTACATTTATGCAACTGCTGTTTAAGCTTTAGAGATCATAGTACAGTAGTGCCAGGACTAGTCAATCGGAATAAAGTGTGCCGGCGCCATCTGCTGGTCCTCTGCAGTGCCTGCTCTGAACGTCCCATAGAGCTGTCAGCTGAATCATTAGGACACCTTCAAACAGCACAAGTTCAGCAAAAAACACATCCAAACATCACACCCATCCACTTTTTCTTCCTGCAGCGCCGGCTGACTCTGGCGGAATAGTGAGAAGAAAGTGATATTAAAAACCCACTTATCACCAAAGGAGGAATGTCACTGCTTATTTTTGTGCCTCAGCTCAGTCAGGCCTTCTTATGAGCACATAATCCACTTTCCTAAAACTAGAAAAACTGAAGCGCTAACCCTGATGTTATGATTTCACTGGGATATCAAATCTGGCACTGCTCCATATTTGAATGTTGTCTGTGTGCCGCTAAGATGGGGTTTAATTTCTGCTTCCCATAATTTCTGTTGTCAGGAGCTGAACCTGACTGCAGCTTCCTTGAGCTAAAAAACTTGTTACCTATTTTTTCGTCTGATGATGTAAAACATAGGCTGTCGATGAACGCTCACACATAAGATTGTTTCGTGTGGTGCTGCATACAAATAGGGTTCAAATTCCCGATAAACATGTGACACCTCAGCATCTCACATCACTTGATCGTGCACCTCAGTGGCATCACTCATTAAGTGTTTTCTGCAAGTTCATAAACATTTGACCTTCCTGTCCTGGGGCTGCACACAGTTCTGAAAATTGGTGGCATTTCCCTTTAAAGTCTCCTTCCCAACCTTCAGGCTGCATTACAGCCAATAAAAGCCCAATAACAAGGAGGGAGGACAACCTGAGTGCAACGCAGCAAATGTTTGTGCAGCAGCAAAATGAGCACTTTGTTCTGGACAGCTAACCAGCAAGGCCCCCCCCCCCTTCTCCCCCGCCCCCTCCCCCTGCTGCAGGATTTTGTTTACAAATCCGCTGCCACAGTAGCCACAAACAAGTCTCCGCTGGTAACAGTGCGACAATAGATCAAGTTTATAACACACGCAGCAGTGGCGGAAGTAAGGTTAACCATTCCCGCAGGATTTTTTAAAACACCACCCAGGTTGTATTGATACGGACTCATTCAGGCGCATTCTCGGCGTTTCCTCATACCGCGCACACAAAGACCGAGCCCCGGCTTTTCCACTCACCTCCCCCGCACTGCTGTTGGTCGTGCTGGCCGAAGATGCTGCACTGGGGGTGGGAGAGCGCTGCAGAGTCACCAGGGCCATGGTCGGTGGGCTGCAGCCGTGGAGGGCAGCAGCAGAAGAGGAGGAGAGGAGGAGAAGGGAGGGGAGGAGGATCTGGGAAGATGCGCCGCTGAGATTGTCTCTGTCACCGGGGAGAAAATGCCTAGTCAGACTCTCATCCAGCAGCACCTGACTCCTGAGCCCCGGCGGTGCTCCCTTTCGGTCCTGCTCCGTGCGTCCTCTGCGGTCACCGGAGTCCTCATGAGCGGGAAGTCGTGAGAGACTCCCTCCGTTTGTACCGAGCCAGCGACGGACCCCGAGATTTCATCGCTGGTGCGCAGACAGACAAACAAAACACGGTGCAGGTTGCAAGCGGGGCAGAAATGACATGCAGCTCTGTCGGCTGCCTGTGATTGGCTGGCCTAGTTCGCGTGTGCGCTGTCATTGGGCCAATGTTGTCAAGGTGACTGGCCAGACTGAAGAACTCCCAAATACAAATGTGGATCAAATCATATTCTGTTCATGTTATGAAACGCAGCGAGGTTCACAATTATTTTCACAATCGATCAATTTGCTTATTATTACGTATATTCATTGTTTGGTCTCTGCAACCTGACACCAGAAAACGGTGAAAATAACGTCATAATTTCCTACAGTCCAAGGTGATGTCATGTTTTGTCCAACCAAATGTTCAGCCCCCCCAAATAATCAATTTACTATAATGTTAACATGAAGACACACAGCAAATCCCAGAAGATTAAACAAGAGTATTGGGCTTCATATAAAGTTATATAATAATAGTCAACTAACTTTCTGTCAGTCTAGTGTTGCAGCTAATGATTATTTTATTGACTGATTCATCTTCAGATTAATAATTAACTAACAGTCCAAAACCAAAACATGTTCAGTTTACTATCATGTGCGACAAATAAAAACATCAAATCCTTTCATCTGAGAAGGTGGAAGAAACAAATGTTTGGTATTTTGCTTCAGAAAAATAACAATTATTTGATTATCCAAATAGTCGCCAATTCAT
The DNA here is from genome assembly GCF_002260705.1 of Seriola dumerili. Classification (NCBI taxonomy): domain Eukaryota; kingdom Metazoa; phylum Chordata; class Actinopteri; order Carangiformes; family Carangidae; genus Seriola; species Seriola dumerili. The sequence continues at coordinate 1,420,959 of NW_019174697.1, forward strand.
TTTTTTGCATCGATTTATCAACTAATTGTTGCAGCTGTAGACCAAACAATTAATCAGCTATAAGAGCCATAACAGAACCAAGTCTCTCCTATTGTGCAAATTAAAATACAGAGATTTACTGACAAAACAAAATAAAGCCTAAAGCAGATTGAACGACTTTAATGGACCAAAGGTGCATGACTTCATACTAAATAAATACAAGGAGCCATTTTTATGCAAAATTTATAAAATAAAATCCTCAGCCTCTTGAGGGTAAGGCTTAAAATGTGTAGCTCGAAGCAGAGTCTGCAAAGCGCATCATCATTTTCCAAAATGTCCCTCTGTTGGTTCTCATGGCCTAAATGGAAGAGAGGATAAACAAACCAGTCCAAGCACAAGTGTGCTTCCGCTCTCATTAGACATGGGCAGTAGGCCTACCCTCAATTATCACTCCCTGCCTGTAATGAGATTGTCCCCTGCTGCTCTTCACCCATCATCGCTCAGATGATTCAGTCCATAGTTAAAGAGACAACTGCGGCATCTGCAGCATCCTGGGAGGTGACCAAACGTCCTCTCTTTTCCATCTTTTCTTTCTTTTTCATTCCTCCTGGTCGATCTATCGGTCCGGGGAGGGTGCTGTAGCATTTGCCTGGCTGGTTGTGGTGGTTGTCTGCCTTCCGGCCTCCTGGTCAAGACCGGACTCCTGCAGACCCCTGCCTAATGTCTCAATGGGCAGCATCAAGGACGCAACGCCGGCCAGGAGACAACAGCCGAGGTACACCGACAGGGTCACATACACTGATGCTCTGAGCATCACCTAGAACCGAGACACAAACACTGAGATCAGACCGCTGCTGGAAAATATTTTCTACATCAACACCTGCAATACAGCACCATAAGAATTCACAATGTATACCAGCTATTTAATAAAAATTAGAACATCTTTATTAGATACGGCATATTGCCAGTCACTAACAGTAAAGTTACACATATAACACACTAATCTTTAAGTGACAGGCAGCAGCACAAGATGCTGATGTCAGTACAATCTGCCAAATACTGAAAGCTACATTTTATGCAAATAAATATAAAGCGTATAAATATAAATTTAATATAAATACCCATGATTCCCAAAGGACAATTCCTAACGATCTTGGTGACCCTCTGGTGTTTTTGTTGGACACCACTGTGCGGTCAAAATTCCCTCTCGTTACGCGGCATCATGTTTCAAACTCATGGTCAGATTTGCACAAAATTTGCAGTGAATATTTTGTGGTTGATGAATCCTAATGCTTTTGTTTATCCTCTGACTGTTACCATTGTATTGTCTTAAAAAGAGGGAAATCAAAATTGCAGATACAAAATGGTTTGTCCACACACATGAATTTTGAAGAAATATATTTCCAGAAACAGTGAGGCAGACTGTCTATAGACTTTCCCCGTCCTAACTGTGTTTTAGCTCAGATGTTTTTGAGTTTCTTTTGCAGAGTACCAACATTGATGGCCGCTCCTTCATACCTGTGCAACAAAGGGAGTGATCAGGGCGCCTACCCTGCCCATCGCACTGGAGGTTCCCATTGCTAAGGCTCGGTTTTCTGTAGGAAACACCTGATGCCAAAAGAGGAGAGAGCATTTTGTTTAAACGTGTTAGAAAATATGTTTTATGTAAAAGTGGTGCAATGGTATGTAGACCTACCTCTGGTGTGTAAACATAAACAACTTGGAATCCCCCAGAGATGAAGGCTCTGGCAATGAAGATGAAGACCGTAAGTGCCGTCCTACATGAACAAAAAGAGAAACGCAGGAGAGTGGAGCAGAGCGTCTTAATGAACTGCTTTTGTTTCCGATAGGACAAAGTAAAACACACAGAGTCAAACTTACCTCCCAATACAAGCGTACGCAGGCAGAATGCACAAAGAGAACATGAAGAAACACATTGCCATGCTCTTCTTCCTGCCAATATACTCAACTGCCAGAAGGACAACTACAAGACCTGAAACAAACATGAAAAACAAACAGCAAACTGCTGCAGTCGGTCACTGTAAAGATACACTGAGGATGAAGTACAACTCAGCTTCCTAAGCCACTCCCTCAAACAACACATTGGTGTGTCTCACTCTCCTTAGGCCTAAGTGCTGCAGGCCTGGGTGGCTATGCAAGCGGATTTCTATCAACAGGACTAAAACACGTTAAGCCTGTTCCCTCGTGAAAGTTAAAATCATACATTTAAAAATATAAATGTAATATTGATTTATAAACAGTAACCTGCTTTATTGTTGTGGCTGATTGGTGGAAATCCGTGGCCATGTTTTAAGAGTTCCTTCTGAACCATTAGTAATTTAGTAAATTAAAACTTAATTTGTAGTTTCAATTATTTTCCATGGATTCATGGTTAAACAAAAAATACACAGATCAGTCACAACATTGGAGTTTCTACGTTGTTACAGGATGATTTATGGATGATGAAGAAATGAGGAGGCACCCTCTGTGGATGGGCTGAACACTGCTCTTGGCCACAGCATCGTGAAATGTCTTTGCATTGCTAATTTACACCCTACAGCTCCCTGAAGATGCTAAAACGCAGCATTTCACCTGGGAATTCAGCCAAGGTCGTCCATAAAAGGTCTTTGTAGTCAGCCGACGTCAAATATTTGCATTCCAGACTACAGCTCGGTTCAATCTTGGCGCTTTGGGTCGCTGTAAGGAATGAGGGCAGTATTATTTTGGTATTTACTCGAATTATGACAAAAGGTTAAAGGCTGATTCACTTGGAGTAGATGTTACTTACCCCCACATGTATCTTTGCTTTGGAACATCTCAGTTGTTAACAGTACTATCCCGTAGTAGGAGAAGGCATTTGCAAACCTTTGGATGAAATGATAATGCAGTGCTCTTGAAACTAAGTGAGGAATTGAAAATAAAACAATAAATAAATGGGGCATCAACTATGGGCCCCTCTGACCCTCTGTTGCTTTCACTCGCACTCTCAGTTGTTCATAATGTACAGTGCTCACAACAGACTAGACTATTATTTTGTCTGGTGCTCGACATACCAGCCACTACTTTCATAATTCTCCCTGGCCCCAGGTTTTGCTGTGTGTCTGTCAGATTAATTTGAACAAAGATTTATTTAGGGAAATGTACAATTGAAGCAAAACATCCACTGAAAGAACAAACATCTTAAAACTATATTATGGCCCCTCGCCAAGATAACATAATAATCTAAAGGCTCTTATCATTTCAGCTCACATTGGGATGAAATAGTTCATACTCCAAACATTTTGTCCAAACAACTGACCACAAACAAACACACACACAGTGAACCTGCAGGTCTCCAGGGCAGTTGCTTTGCCCTATTGGTCATCCAGCCTTGATTAAATAATCACCTTTCATCAAAATGCCTGATTATAAAGGACAAAGTATGAAAATGTGTTACTTAAACTAACCATATAAACCACAGAAGAAGAGTAGTCTTCCAATACTGAGGAGTGAAGAGATCTTTGATCTGTCCTCTTTCTTTCTGTAAGATTAAAAATAAAAGGTAGAGCTGTTAATATCAACAATCAAGCATTGTTATCTTCTTTTCCATATTCTGTAATACATCTTCAAGCTCACCTGTTTATAAGCAATCAATACCCCTCGAGGCATGGCTTTGCCGTTATCTTTGGCGATGCGTGTTAGAGTTCTCATGGCTTTTTCTCTATTTCCCATCAACACGTCAAAACGAGGACTTTCAGGCAGCCACTGTGTAACACAGAGAGTTCAGCTGAGAGTTTGACTCCAGCTGCTTTTATTTCAGGCGTCTCTATCAAAACATACTTACAAAGCAGAAGCAGACAAAGATTGCCATCGGTAAAGTGGACAGGCCGAGCAGCCACCTCCAGCCGAGAGTGGGCATTACCCACAGGGCCAGGAGGACCTCGAACACAGAGCCAACGGCCCAGAAAGCCTGATGCACACAAACACATCAGTCAGGTGGGAATTCATGAGCGGTGTACTTAATCATGTTAAAAGATTCAATACTGAAATACAGTAAAGTCTGCGTTAACGACAAAATCGCCACAGTACCGCAATCAGCATGACGCAGATGCCTCTCGACTTCACTGGGAGGAATTCAGAGTAGAGTGTCACTCTAAACAGAGACAGAAAATTTGTCTTAGCTAATCATCATTAAGGAATCTCATCAGATATGAAGGAAGCAGAGAACTTACGACTGAGGAGCTCCTCCGATGCCAAAGCCGACGAGGCCCCGCAGGACCAAGAGCCAGCCGTACACTGGAGCAAAGGCACTCAACAGGCCGTAGTACAGAGTCCAGCACATACAAATCGTCAGACCCTGTTTACCACAGAGACATATACAGGAAACAACACCAGTTAAACATGAGGTAATGTACGAAAGTCACAAAATGATATGTGATAAACCCAGATATTTGAGACTACTCACAATTTTTCTGCCATATTTGTCGGACACATTCCCCCATACAGGTGAACTGATCCCCATCCCAACGAACACCACCTGAGGCAAAAAAAAAAAAAAGCATCTGAGTACAAACATTAACACACAAACAAAATCAACAAGCTGTGGAACAACACAAAAAGGGGATTTTACCGATGTGATGAGAGCCACCTGATAGCTGGGCAGCCTCCACTCACAGTGCAGCTGCGGGCCCAAGATGCTGAGGATCATCATCTCCATGGCGTCTGCTACCTGCACTCAGAGAGGCACGGCGCCGCATGAGAGACGCACAGTAACTGGGAATCAGAGAGAGGACTTGTCCGTGTGTTTTAGGATTCTTACCCATGACAGTCCGGTGAGGAGAGACATCTTCCACTGGAACTTTCCAAAACCGATGGCCTCCAGTGCATCGTCCACTGTAAAGGTTTCTGTAAAAAGGGACAGGACAGTCACTCTAAGTTCACTCTCACCTGCAAAGAAATGCATGCAGTATCTTTTAAGCATCAAAACAAGTATATGCAACAATATTGGGTGTTACACATTCAGACAATTGGCACATCTCAAAAAGGTGCTATGGGATGATGCTAGGAGCTGATGACTGAGTGACTCCGTCTGAACAGCAGAACTAGTTGTCAACAGAACTCAGATCAGTACACAAACTCTGAGGAGAGTTGTTGACTGAACTGGATTTCAGGATTATTAATAATTACCAGTGGTGGAAAGTAACTCAGTACATTTTACTCCAGTACATTAATGGGGTATTTGTACCTAAGTATTTCCATGTTATGTTACTTTATATTTCTACTGCTCAACATGGCTCGGACAAACATAGCACGTTTAACAGTTTTGAACTTTTCTCATTTGAATTTTTACATACAAAATATATGATAAGTTAATCAAATATTATGTTTTTTTTTAAACTATCAATAAAGTGGTTAAAATGACCTCTACCCTGTCCAACTACAGAATCAAAGTACTGCTCACATGTTATTGCATCAACAATAATGATCCAGTAATATAGAAATGAAACACTGACAGCTGCATAATAAATTACTCTTACTTTTTATGGTTTAAATACATTTCAAATGCACTTTTTTTTGGAAAAACAAGGATTTAAAAAACTGGATAAACTACAACTAATGGTTTTGTACAAACCTTCCTCTTCATTAGATCCATATGCGGGTGCAGAGCGTCCGGCCGCTGAGTCGACTCTCGCTGAGGTTATAGTGCAGATCTCATTGTCTGTGCCCTGCGACTCATCGCTGTGACACACAAAGTTTGTCTCGCCGCTGATGTCAGCACACAGGAAGGAGAAACTCCGGCATTATTAAACATTTGAAAATGTGTCACCGTTTGTCATGAAATAAGTTTGCCTTGGAGGGGACATGAGTCTGTGACAGCAGTCTGGTATGTAAATACAGAAAGCAATCACTGGCATCTGAGGGAATTACAAATATCGCGCGATTCTGTTGTTTTACCTGTGATCACGGTTCTTAAACCGCCGGTAGATGATCTCAGCTGGTCTGCTCCAGCGGCCCATTTCAGCGTCAGTGTCGGAGAGAGAGACAGCTGAGATGCTCAGCTCACTACACGGCGCTGTGTTGTTGTGAAACCTGTTATACCAACTCAGTTTTCACTAAGCCCGTTTACAAGGGCATACCTCAGGCCTCAGTGAGACGCCCAATCAGACAACAATACCTGCAGATAGGACAGGGGAGGGGTCACACCAGGAAACAAAACAGAGCTATTTCAGGAGTGAGTGGTCAGAAGTTTTGTAGGTTAGTTTCAGACGTTGGAAAAACAGGTCATTCACAACTACATCTCTCGGGTAGCCTAGATTCATTTAAACAATACAAGAAACGATGAGGCTGAAAATAGAGAATCAACACTTTGCATATATCAGCCTTATCACACATATGCTCTTGATTGTTTATATGTTAAAGTGGAAATAATAAAAGAGGAAATTTTAGTCAATAAGTTGATGGAAACAACCACCAAGCCAGATTTTAGATATGTTGTTTTTATTGTGAATGAATAAATCATAAACACAAATATAACCAGCAGCACAAAGAATGTGTGTGTTTCTGTTCCTGTGAACACAGAGAGATTGTATAGGAAAAAACACAGCCTAGAGCTTCATGTTAAGCAGCTCTGTGGCTGGGTAGCTGAGTAACTGTTGTAGCCTGTAGCTGACAGCAGGTTGTGCTCTCATACTGCGGGTGTTGGTGTCATTAATAATGTGTCTGAAAAAGTTGCTGTTGCCATAGTTGTGTGTATAGGTTTATATTCACAAAGATGATCAAATACTTAATTACACTGCCCAAAGCCTATTTTATCTGCAGAGGCCTCATGAGAAAAATTAATTACATTAAGATGAGGCAGTTTTTCTAAAATGCAGTATGGACTCAAGATTACCTACTGTATCTCAAACAAGTGTCTAGTTTCTGCAGACTGAAATAAATAACTGAAACCAGTGGCTAAAAAGAACGCAGATGAAACACTCAGAAATTCAAACCACTGTGGTAAGAGGTGAACGGTCATCAGCAAAGTGAAAAGTATATGGGACGTTCAGAAACACTGGTAAAGTACCAATACGAAAATGTAAAAATTCTCCACTACAAGTGAAGATTTTGCATTCAACATCATACGTAAAAGTAGAGATGCATTATCAGCTAAAATGCTGTTAAAGTATCAAAAGTAATGTGTGTGAGAGAAATGTCCCCTGTGACTGATTTATATAGTATTAGGCTGACTGGGAACATGGCTGCAACAACACAATTCACAGTTGTAGCTGGTCGAGGTGACACTAGTTTAACTACTGTAGAAAGTTATTCCAGTAACTCCCAACCTATAGGGGTTGGGCCCCTCCAAAAGGTCATTTTTTAATATGAGGCAGAAAATGGTTAGGTTTAATCTTTAACAATTCTTTTTTTTTTTATAGGATTTATTTTATACTTCATTCTATACTGATATGTTTTTGGAACTATAGATGTCAGATAAATGTAACGGATATTTCCCTGAAATGTGGTGGAGTAAACCTATAAGTATAGCATTGAATGGAAACACAAGTGAAATACAGTTGATGTCAAAATTGTACTTAAATACAGTACTTGAGTAATGTACATCCCATGACTGCTTGGCGGTGTAATATCCTGGTCTATAACGTATATCACACAAAATACCTAAAAAAAGAATAATATTGATTGATATGACTTGAACATTTAAATTGCACAGTTATTTACCGCCACAGTGAGGATATCTTCTAAAATTAAACATTTGTCTGGAGTCTCTCAGCTCTCTGCACCCCTACAAGTGAACAAGGCCAACCTATTAAAAAAAAAGCTGTAGAAAAGTAGGACACAGTGAGGACATGCTGAGGCTGCTGCATTATGGGACGGTCATAAATACACTACAGGTAGAATATACAGTACAATCCCTCGTCCCCGCATCCTCTGATCACATCAGCTGCTCGGGCCGGGCTCACACAGAACCACACAGAACCCCGGCAGAGCTTTTCAGATTTACATAAAGAAAGACGACATGGAATCAGAGGTAAGCTTTGATATCTACACGCTTAAAAACTAAATGTCACAATATTACAGTCCTATGAATTTCATTTTCATTTTTGGACATGAATCAGTTAAAATTTCATTTGCATGCACAATCCGTTGGTGGTTGAAATCACTAAAACAGTTGGTTTGGTGATGCTGTACTTCAGCTATTGTGCCATTTCTTCACTGGATTCTCCACTTCTGAAGCTTATATCATCACAGCTTGTTCTGGCCTTCAGAGTCCGGCCCCTGCGACAGCAATCTGTTTATTCACACCAATAAAGGATTAGTGGAAAGCTAAGTTGTTTTGGACTAATTGAGCCAGTGAATATTTATTTGGACAAGCAGCAGATCAAGGACAACTTGTTCTTCACTCTTTAGAAACAAGATAGCAACTAGCCATATCGTTTAACTCTTATCAGGTGTTGAGGTTTGAGGTGTATGTGTGTGCTTGCACGTGTAAGTCCTTACTCAGTGTGTAGTTTGAAGAATGAAGTATTACGCTTGTCCACTTCCTGAGGTACGCTATCATTATGAGCCCTCAGTGCAAGAGTGAGACCATGAAATGAATGCAGAAGTGAAGAAGATAATTACTCACTAGATACTTTTGTGTTTTCCTTAGTGCGGGCATCAACACCACAACAGTTTTCAAGGACTGAATCTTGACCACACCAAATATCAAATGTACTGCATGTTGATAGTTAATGCTCAGATTCTTAGTCTTTTTACAACACTGTATTTTATCATATTATAGTGTATTTTATTGGGCAAAGTTATTTTAATGGAGAATTTTGCTAATACAGCATTGAAGTTTGGCTTATTGATTCAGTGAAAAAAAGTGTTTATGAAAGAATCTTAGTGTACTGGTACCATAACATCGATCTCACATCAAACAACTTCTAGTAATACCCATCCCCCTATTATCAGAGCTGTTTACTGTTGGTTCATTTTTATTTGCGGAGGGAGAATATCTGACATCCTGCAAACCACACAACCTCTTTTCTTTTTGGACTCTCTTCTTTTTTTTTCTTTGACAGTAGATATCTGGTGGGTGGCAAACATAAGACTTCAATATGTTATATATGAAGAATTGGTCAAGTGATAATACTCAGCATGAACACTAATCCTTAATGGACCAATTAGGTTTTTCATGGATGGACTGTAAATAAATAAGATGTGGCCGTTAGCTTTGGTAAGCACGGTGTGTGTGGCTGTGTGGTTTTATTGGGTGCTCACTATTTGTTTAATGGATTACATTATGTTAATGATGGTTTTTCCAGCACGCTCTCTTATGTCACCGCATGTTTCGGGCCAATCTTCAGGCAGTAACGTAAGATGCCTCTGCTTGATGCCTACAGGAAGCCCAATGTTAAAATTTAAACAGACGGAATTAGAGGGCAACGTTACGCTGCCCACAGGCCTGTCACAACTGAACCAGCTGGACTGTGAGAAACAGATGGGATAAAAGCACCAGGATGTATGATTGTTAATATTATGATGTTCATTTAAAAAAATGACATAATGTATTTATTCCATCCTTATCTCTTCTCCTTTCATTTCCTGTCACTCTCTGGTGTACTTTTTTAAAAGAAGGCAAACACTTTGTGGCATTTCTGTTGATTTCTTGAAGTAGTTGGTATAAACTAATTATGAAATCTGTTCTGCCATAATTGTTTGAATAATAATTTAAATCTTTATTTGAGGTTTCATTTAAAACCTTCAATATATTGAATATGGCACCACAAGGAATTGACTATAATTACAGTACAACAGCATATGACTGATCTGTAATTAATCTATGGCTTTGACAACTGATGTCAGAGGATTTGAAATATAGTTTAATTGCAAACTGGTTTGATCATCATGGTTCTAATGAGAAGATAGTAATTAGTTTGAAACGCATCTGTCTAATCAAAGATCAGTAATTGAATACCTGTGCAGTAATTTTGTGGGGTGGAGGGTGAGGATGGGTCTCTGGTAGGATTGAGTTACCACATCCTTGTATTACATACCCGATCTCACACACACACACACACACACACACACACACACACATACACACACACACACACACACACACACACACACACACACACACACACACACTCTCTTCCTTAAACACATAGTGCTGTTCAACACTCAGGTGAAGCGCTGAATGAACGTTTGCTGCCTGTGCTCCATGAATGTTTAACCAGCCCAGAGCCTCCAGAGCCAGGTAGCTCATTACTGCCTCATTACCTACATGCAGGGACACCAGCCGAGCAGGAAGCAGCACTGCCACCCTCCTCCTCCCCCTCTTCAGCCTCTCAGTCCCAGGCCGTGGTACGGGACCTGCTCCAAGCCGTTATTTGAATCAGGGACGGATGCAAACCTGAGCAGCACAGGAGACAGAGTAGATTCTTGGTGATATATCTGTGCTGACTTGAACAGACTGCGCTATGAGAGAACTTCTCGGCTACTAAAACCGCCGTCACAGGCTTTGTCTGTCTGAGTTGTAAACCTGAAGACTGAAGTTCTGAGTAGTTTGGATTTATCAGGGTCATCACACAAGACTGATTCAACCATGACACACATGGCTTTGGAAGGAAAGGAGGTAATTATATGGACATGGCTTGTTTCTATACTTGGCATCTGTTATTGTACTTCAAGCCACTAATGTAGATTTTTTATTTGATTGCAGCATCTTTTAAAATATTGTAATACACATTTTTTATTTGCATACAAATGAGAAAATACAGGTTAAAATTTCAGCCCATTCATCAGCTACACATAAAGCTGCGGCTTTAAAGCTGCACTAATGAATATTTGTATATTAACAATGAATCAAATGATTATGTGTAATGTTAAAGGTGTCCCTTGTAGTGACAAATCCACAGACAATTAGCACCTGACTCTGCTTGTGCCCTCAGCTCTATTGAGGATTTTAGCCTCTTTTAGCTCACTGTTTACTGACTCATTGTTCACCAGCATCATTTCTGGCCTCAGCAGCTGTTTAAAAAAAAAGGTGATGAAGCCATCATACAGTACCTGGTCAGAAACAAACAGCAGACAAAGTTAGCAACTAGCTGGTGGAGCATTTAGCAGCTAATATTTCCCTCATGAGTTAGTGAAGATTAAAAACAGAGCTAAAAGGAGAGTTAATATTGGACTTACTGTACCAGATGGCAAGAAACATAACTCCAAATGAATGCTAATGTTTCCCAATATCCTATCTACTGGATGGGGAAATTCCTTGCTTACAGAATCAAAACAACAAGTTTCCATGGCGATAATGTGTGAATGTTTTCAGCATATTTCACTGCCCAAGAGACCAATAAAATTAATTGATGTAATAAAAGTGAACTAGATTTGATTATCCAGAAGTAGGCTAACACATGTTGAGTCTATTCTTTACCATTCAGCAATACAATAATTTAGCCAAACGGTAATAAGTTGGTAGCATGTTATGTTAGCATGAAAAAGTAGCAACAGAGGAGGTACTGTACTTGACTGGTGTGATGGAGGCCTGTTGACGGTCAGGTTTCTCTAGACACCCGGAGCCCCCTAAATGTGTGTTGCCCTGGGTGATGTGTGGTGTCAGTCAATGGCCCACGAGGAGTGCTATCTCTTTCAGGAGCCTAACTGCCACTTTGTGGCTGCGTAACAGGATCCTGCACCATACTGGATAGACAGGGACAATGGAGTGCCCTCTCGGGTGATGGTCCTCGGGTCAGATAGACTTTCCTGTTCCGCTGTTGCCTGACATCAAAATTTGATGTTTACAGTTGTTGCTCATTTTGGATTTTTTATGCAAGTGACTGTGTTTTCTTCGTCTTTGCCTTTAAATCTTGAAGGCTAATTCCACTTAAACAACTAAGTCAAATGCCATTGCTGCCAAGAAAAGTCACCTCTGATATTGTGGTTGTTTGCTTTCGTGAAATTTCCCATCCCCTTACAGCATAGTGTTGTCTGTCCATCTGCCGTTTGTTCAGTAGAGGTCACATTTCCTTTGAATGGCAGAAAATCTCTGCCCTGCGCTCGGTGCCCACAGCGTGCCAACAATAGGGCAGAGCAACTGAGCAAGGCCCAGCTGCTCACTGCTCGACCTTTTTTTTTTTCACCTTAAGTCAGTATGTAATGTTCATGTTGGGCATTTTGAAGTATGTTTTAAAAGGATTTTGATTTCTAAAATTAAAGAATTGCTGTTATTGGCACTCTCTCCTCTACAGGCAAGTCTGTATTGTGTTTGGGCAACTGAGGGGAGACTGTGTATAAAAACATAAGTGCTATAAAAAAAAAAAAAAGTTAATATTCAAAGGTTATTCATTGTACAGAGTTGCAACACTGGCAGGGCAAATTTTTAATATTCTGTTAAAAAGAATGTGATCATGGACATTGTTTGAGTTTTGCTCTCAGTTTTTTTTTATTAGCAGGGTGATGAATAACCTAATATGTTGCAGTCTTTCCCTGTCCTCCACAAGCCGAATGCAAAGTTTGAAATAATTTTGAAGAAGCAGAAATGTCATTCAGTAAATGGAGACCACCACACAAGCATATTGTGTGTGTTCAGGAAACATCTGATTCATCTTTCTCTACACACACACACACACACACACACACACACACACATACATATTTAGAATGAGGTTTGCTTCCTTTCTTACACATGCACTACATTATTGATGGTTTCCTATTGAAGGAAGTAGAAACTGTGATCTATCAGTGTTTCCTGTCATACTACCGTCCTCTCCCCTCAATAAAACCAGATGTTCAGCTCAGAAAATGCACTGAGGCACACACACACACACAGCGAGGACCTTTAGGGCAGGTAACTTTTTACACTTTTTTTCCTTGTTGAACATTTGAATGATCACATGCAGTTTTCATGATTTATTGTGACGTTTTGCTGTGAATTCGTGGGTCTGTAGAGCAACAGCTTCATTCTGGAGAATGATTGTCATGTACTCCAACTTGGTGTCAGGTCAACTTGGCAGTGATGAGAGCCAAGCTACTGAAGCATCATACCGGGTGCCTCTCTCACAGCATCGTAATTAAAGTGCATTGCGTTTGCTGATTATTTTACCTGGCACTTCTTCAGTCGTGTATTAAGTAGCAGAGCAAATCCTGCATTGTATAATGAAAGTAATTACTTCTGGATTACACTTAATTAAGTTTATATTTGTGTCAGTTATTGTTGAAGCCCGTATTGAATTGTCGTACATGTTAAAAAGAGGAGGTTATTGGAGTTTCTAGAGTAGGTGGGTATTTGGTGTTCGCTCTGTCCTTGCCATGAACATGACTGATGGCTCTTTGGAGAGCACAGAAACAGATTAGATAGTGGTGGCTGAATTTAGGTTTGTCCTGAGCATAAAGGATGCAGCCAAGGCCACTAACAGCTCTGACTGGAAGTCACAGATATAGGGACAGACAGGCAGGAAATTAGTCACACTCTGGGAAATATATATCCTAGGTTATACATAATTCTGTGCTTGTGTGTGTGTATGTGGTCTTGAGTGACAACTTCAACAAAAGCAGATAACTTTTGAGGAAAACAGGACACACAGGAAAAGGACGGGACACATAGGCCGGGTCAATAACAATATAATATTATCTGTAGAATATATAATACGGCTTTGTCATGCTACTTGGTTTTCTTGTGATACCCTGTTTCCTTATGTCACTGATGTGTTACTGCGCAGAGCCTGGAGGTGCGGTGTAACCGGATCCTGAGGAACATGGAGGCCTCCCTGACAGCCCGGGATCGCGTGGGCATCCAGGATTTTGTTCTCCTGGACGCCTACACAAGTGAGAGTGCTTTCCTGGACAACCTAAGGAAGCGCTTCCACGAGAATCTCATCTACGTGAGTCTTTCCTGTGTGGTTTAATTCTGGATAACCACGCTGCAGTCTTTCTCTTATACTCTAATTAAACTTCATGCCCTCGACCCTCAACCCGACAAGGCCTTAATGCTGCGTTGTTTCTGCTGAATCTGGCACCTTGTGTTGCTGAAACAGCAGCTCCTGTTCTTTTCATTTGCAGAGTGAGCACTCTAAAGGTCACCGCTGTCTGTAAGGTCATGACAACTGATTAACCAAACTTATTGCTTTTGATAAGAGGAACAAAATTACTTATCAGTAGAATGATGCATTCACACTGGACTGCTGGAGGCCTTTTTAATGTCATGTCATCTTTAAGAAAAACTATTATCAAATGTGCAAGAGCTGCAGGCCATGACTTCCTTTCCTTGTCTTTCTCTGCAGACCTACATTGGGACTCTTCTTGTGTCGGTCAACCCATATAAAGAGTTAGACATCTACAGCAAGAAGCAAATGGATACCTACATGGGAGTTAACTTCTTTGAGCTGCCACCTCATATGTGAGATTTCCTTTTACTGTGAACTGTACATTGTCATACAGTTTGTACTATGGATGGGTCTTCTCTATCCTAGATAAATCAGTTCTAACATAAAATAAAACTTTATTATTTATTTATATATTATTCAATTTATTTTTATTATTGCTAGCAAATGATAGCATATATTGTAGCAAAAATAATAAACATCATACATGGTACAGTTCAGCATGTTAGCATTTTCATTGTGAGCATCTTAGCATGATGATGTCAACATTTATTATCAAAGCACCATTGTACCCAATACAGCCTTACAGAGTTGTTAGCATGGCTATAGCTTCTTAGTCTTCTTATAGGTATATTCAGCTTTTAATTGACTGAAACATTAGGAGAAGAAAAGACAGTATGTGATTTTAAAATGTATGTATGTTGGGTGCCATAAACCGCAACGTCCCTGGTTTACATCCAGCGAGGGCCATTTCCCATCTCTCTGTCTCCCTCATTGAGCAGTGTTTAGGATAAAGCTGTTAGCTATGACAAGTAACAAAGTTCTGAATAAGAAGGAGAAACATATTTTATACAGGAGTGTTTAAATTGTTCAGGACAAACATGTAGACGCAAGTTGTAAGATGGCAAAAGTCAAAGTCTGAATGTTAAAATGTGGCTGAATTTGAACCGTCACTGTACTTTCAGTTATGCGCTGGCAGACAACGTCTTCCGCACGATGCTGTCCGAGTTCAACAACCACTTCATCCTGATCTCAGGGGAGAGCGGGGCCGGCAAGACCGAGGCCTCCAAGAAAATCCTTCAGTTCTACGCTGTCAGCTGTCCAAGTACCAGACTCCTGAACAATGTTCGAGACAGACTGCTCCTCTCCAACCCAGTGCTTGAAGTCAGTGACATGATGATATAAGTGCCAAACCTTCTGAGACCATTTTTTTTAGAGAAAAACATGATTTCAAAATCCAGTTTTTATCACCTTTTTTGTTTTATATCTTCCAGGCATTCGGAAATGCCAAAACCCTTAAGAATGACAACTCAAGCCGCTTTGGGAAATACATGGACATCCAGTTCGACCACCAGGTGGACTGAAATATCTTCTTTGTGTTGCATTAAAGTGCAAATCACAAACTAAAGATGATATACCACAGCACAGCAAGACCTTTACGGTTCCCACTGAGCTCAGACTTGAGGTTAAAGATTACCTTTCTCCCTCAGGGTGGTGCAGTCGGTGGCCATATCCTCAGTTACCTGTTGGAGAAGTCCCGTGTGGTCCACCAGAACCACGGAGAGAGAAACTTCCATATCTTCTACCAGCTGGTGGAGGGAGGCGAGGAAGAACTGCTCCGCTGGCTCGGCCTGGAGAGAAACTGCCAGCACTACAGTTATCTGGTGCAGGTCAGTGTAAAAAAAACCAAAACAGACAATACTTAAATTTATCTGGTCTGACAAAAAACCTCTTGACTCACACCTTTTATTGTTTGTCTTCTTCAGGGCGATTGTGCCAAAGTTAGTTCTATCAATGATAAAAGTGACTGGAGGACAGTGAGAAAAGCGCTCTCTGTCATAGAGTTCAGCGAGAGTGACATTGAGGTGAGGTAGAAAAGTAAAGTGCTTTAAACACTCAAACTGGACAAAACTTCATATAAAACTACGCTTGATAACTTTTGCTAGAAATTCATAAACTAGTTTTCTCTCTGGTTGTAACGCAGCACCTGTTTGGAATTATTGCTAGTGTGCTCCACCTGGGAAACATCAAGTTTGAAGCAGATACTCGAGGATATGCCACTCTCAGCCACAACCAGGAGATGCACTGGGTGTCAAAGGTGAGACCCCAAATGAACAGCAGTTTTATGATAGATACTATGGAGGGAATCTGGTGTTGCATGTCAGGTGTTTTGCTTTGCGTTTGCTGTGCAGTTGCTGGGGATTCCTGCTCAGGTGCTACAACAGGGCTTAACCCACAAGAAGATTGAAGCCAGAACAGAAGAGGTGACTTTATACTTTAAAGTCATTTAAAGTATAAAATATGTTTAACTTGTTCATGTTTAATTGCAGTATCCCCCTCATTCTGATGTTCAAGGTATTGAGTCCATTCTCTGTGGAACATGCAGTATACGCCAGGGATGCCCTTGCCAAAGCCATCTATGGCCGCACTTTCAACTGGCTGGTCAACAAGATCAATGAATCTTTGGCAAACCAGGTGAGTTTCTCATCTTGCCCAGCCAGACCTGTCTCATTAATCTCACCCAAATGGAGAGAAAACTGGTGTAACAAGACTTTTCTTTAGGCTTATTTTCTTTCTACATTGTAATTTTATTGGTTTAAAGTAACACCGACATATACAAAACCAGAAAGCATGATTCTGTGTAAATGAAATCCAGGATTCCTCCAGAAAGATGGTGATTGGTCTGCTGGACATCTACGGGTTTGAGGTTTTCAACGTGAACAGGTGAGACCAACGACAAATCAGATTATTCTTCAACACTAAAAGTGTGAAATGAAGGGTCAGATACGGACAGTGCTTATGTTTTATTTCAGCTTCGAGCAGTTTTGCATCAACTATTGCAATGAGAAGCTGCAGCAGCTTTTCATCCAACTGACCCTCAAATCAGAGCAGGACGAGTACGAGATGGAGGGGATTGAAGTAAAAACACTATCCTTCTTTGTATTTTCACGACATTAGTGGCTCACACTGCTACAAATGAAAACTTCAAAAATAAACTTCAATACGATGAAAAAACTATCCTTTTTATATACATAGTGGGAACCAGTGCCATATTTCAACAACAAGATCATTTGTGACCTTGTGGAGGAGAAGTACAGAGGAATCATCTCACTGCTGGTAAAGACGTGACTGAGTCAAAAAGATTTATAATACTGTGCCACAAAAGTGAAACATGGCTGAATTCCTGATGCTCATCCTCTCACGTAGGACGAGGAATGTTTACGCCCTGGCGAAGCCACAGATCTCACCTTTCTGGAGAAGATGGAGTATAAGATTGGTGGACACCCTCATTTTGTCACGTGAGTTCAACACTTTAGCTTTACAGGAAATGCACATTGAATTCACATAGTTGAGGAACATGACCCAGCACATCCCATAACCATAAACATCCTAAAAAGCCACACTAACTATCCCTTTTCCTGCAGACATAAACTTGCAGACCAGAAGACGAGGAAAACACTGGAAAGAGGAGACTTCCGCCTTTTGCACTACGCTGGGGAAGTTACCTATTGTGTTGTTGGTGAGAGATGAAATACTTCCTGACATATTTCTGTACACGTCTTTCCAATGTGACAGTGGCCAAATTATAAAATGTAGTGTAACAGTGGCAGAAGTACAAATCAGAAAACTGTGACGTCAGTTACGCATTAGCTACCATATGCTACTAGTTACATCAAACCAAATAAGGCTGCAGCTGCTTTTTTCCTGATTATTGCTTATGAATTAAATTTTTCATTTGTAAGAGGAAGAATGTGTTGTTGCCAAAAAAAAAAAAAAAAACATAATCTTGAAATTTCAAAACTTCGCTTTGTTCTTTAAACTTTCAGGATTCTTGGACAAAAACAATGATCTCTTGTATCGAAATGGGAAAGAGGTAATTTCACTTCATTTCTATCGTCTAAAAAGTGACACCCATATTATCTTGGTTGGTGAGTCCTTGAATATGAACGCAAATGTATTTAATTCATGGCATTATACAAGTGCACTGTGTTCTCAATATACTGTATGACGTCTCATGTCCTCCACTGCTGCTGCAAAAAAAGCAACATAGAACTGAATGTATATTTAAGACTAATGGAGTATATCTCTAACGTTACATTATTATTTAAGGACGTGTGTTTGACATGTCGGGTAATGACAGAGGTTTCCTTTTCTTCTTAAGGTCATGCGACAGTCCAAAAATGCCATCATCAAGCACTGTTTTCCTTCCACTGAACCCGACAGCAAGAAGAGACCTGAAACTGTAAGAAATGATTCAGATGATGTTCAATGAGCCACTAGTTTCATCATTTACAAAACTACCATAAAGAAACTATTAGTTCTCATTCCTGTAACTCCTCAGGTGGTAACTCAGTTTAAGAGCAGCCTGGTGGGTTTGACAGACATCCTAATGTCCAAAGAGCCCTGGTACGTCCGCTGCATTAAACCCAATGAAGCCAAGCAGCCAGGTGAGGCATTGTGTCCAATAAAAAAAACCCCATGCCGCTGCAAAGAGCCTAGAACTTTAGCCAAGCTAATACTTACACTGTATGTTCAGCTTCCTAGCAGCCGGCACATAGACCAGACACTTTTGACCCATGTGTATCGTGGTGTCTCCTGCAGGACGCTTTGATGACGTGTTGGTGAGACATCAGGTGAAGTACCTGGGGCTGATGGAGCACCTGAGGGTCAGGCGCGCTGGATTCGCTTACCGCCGTAAATATGAGATCTTCCTCCAGAGGTATCTAAGCACACAAACTATTTCTCCGCTTGTTTTCAGTTCAAATTTGGAGGAAGTTACTCTTTTTCTTGCAGATGACATTAAGCGTGTTCTCATTTTTTGTCATGGCTGCTGCTGCTACTGGTATCAAACACACAGCTGTGCGTGAGTGTGCGGTATTCTTCTGTGCTCAGGTATAAGCCTCTGTGTCCAGACACCTGGCCCAACTGGAGAGGTACGGCGGCAGAGGGTGTGCGGCGCCTCGTCAAACACCTGGGCTACAAATCTGATGAGTATAAGATGGGCAGGTAAGCAGATATTAATGGATGGGTGTCACTGACTGTCAATGACGGGTGCTGGTTCATCAAGGAAAGAAATAGAGGATTGATTGTCTCTCTGTCTTTCCCTCAAGGACAAAAATTTTCATCCGCCACCCTAGAACTCTGTTTGCAACAGAAGACGCCTTTCAGGTCTGCAAACATAAGCTAGGTGAGATATTGTTCTGTAAATCAATTTGTAACACTACAGTGAGCATTAAAAACGTATTGAGGGTGAAACCGTCCACTGTTACTGTTGCAGCAACAAGGATTCAGGCCAAGTACAAAGGCTACAGGGTGAAAGGAGACTACATGAAACAGAGAGAAGCTGGTGAGTTGTGATTATGGCAACACGTGGTTATAGGCACAAACTAAAACGTCCTTTCCTTGATTAAATGTAGACATGTCTGTTTGACAAACTTTTAGTCACCTTGTCGTATCTAAACAGCCACGAAGATTGAGAACTGCTGGAGAGGTCTGATGGCCAGGAAGGAGCGAGAAAAGAGAGCGTGGGCTGTCAAGGTCATCAAGAAGTAAGTCACCACAATGAAATCCATTCTGAGGTTTAATGACATGAGAGTTACGGCAGTAAGGTCTTGACCGAACAGCCTGATAGAGTCCATGCTGTGGGGTCACCTGTGTGTTGACTTGTTGTAGGTTCATTAAAGGGTTCATGACCAGAAATCAGCCAGCCTGCATTGACAACAGTGAGTACCTGGCGTATGTGAGACAGAACTACCTCACACGGCTGAGGGAAAACCTTCCCAAAACCGTCCTGGAGAAAGACTCCTGGCTCACCCCGCCGCCTATAATGCATGAGGTAATTTTTCATCTATTTATTTATTTCCACAAACTGCCTCTAGTTCCAAAAGGCTGCACACAGGCAGGTGGTTTTGGCTGATGGCTGTACACTGTAGTGGTGTCAAATCATGTAAAACTGTTTTTTGTGTTGTTTTTTTTTTGTAGGTGTCCCAGATCTTGAAGAAGCTCTACATTCGCCACATGGTACGGAAGTATGTTCGAGGAATTGCTCCACAGAGGAAAGCACAGGTACGATCCACAATCTGTCACGCACAGTGCTTCTATACATAAGTGTAGAAACTGTGATATACGTAGGAAGGATATCCAGTCTATGTTTAAAATAACCTAACCGTCCCCTGTCAACCTAATTCCACAGTTAGAGTTGAAACAGTGCCTCCTACATTTACACATACACTTTACATACAGTTGCTAAGATTTTTGGGGTATTTTGTGCTTTATTTCTTGAAGCATTTTATTGATGACACTTGACACATATATATTTATATATATTACTACAGGTATTGTCATACTTTCCATTTTAACATTGTGTCCATGTTTCCAGCTTCTGTTGAAAGTCCAGACGAGCTCCATGTTCAAAGGAAAGAAAGAAAACTACCCCTTCAGTGTGTGCAGGCCATTCCTGGACACCAGGATCGGTAAGACTGCAGAAGTGTTTTCTTGTCAGAGTGTGTTATCAGGAATATTGTATTTAACTGTTTTACTTCTGTGATTTTGTATGCACAAGTACTGTGCTGTATACTTACAACATGATAAAACACAATAGTTACTGTAGCCTGTTAAGGCTGCAGATGGCAGCAGTACTGTACATTACAGTAGATGAAGAGTTTTTAGATATTGTTAAAAATTGATTATAAACTGCACATTTTCATTAAAAAAATTAAAGAATAAAGTCTGATCATGCATGTTGAGAAACTTTGTGAGGCTGTTAATGGACTACTTTGCACATTGATTAGCAAGTTATAAGGGAATTGCTGAGACATCACGTTATAGTATTCAGTTTGTGAAATCCTCTGTCATGGATTCTCAGTAGTTTGTTATTTTATTAAGGTGCAGAAGACATAAGCATCAAAGTGCTTCAGATGATACGGCATGAGCACATCAAGGTAAGCTTACATTGTAATTTACTTTGCATTAATATCCTTTTTATCCACTCTGAGCATGTGTTTCTTCTGCCCACAGTACAGCGTGCCAGTGGTGAAGTATGACAGGAACGGGTTCAGACCTCGTCTCCGGCAGCTCATCTTCACACAAGAAGCCGCCTACCTTGTGGAAGAGGCCAAGATCAAGCAGCGGATAGACTACAGCTCTCTGAAAGGTGGCGAGTGAGACAATTAGACAAAATGAGCACTATAACCTGGAGGGAGAGCTATACACACTTGCTATTAAATACATGCTTGATTCAAGCTTTAAAAGGTTACACTTCTTCTTATAGGCGTGTCTGTGAGCAACCTGAGCGACAACTTCCTGATCCTTCACGTTACATGTGATGACATCAAGCAGAAGGTATACAGTACACCTATGAGACTGGTGTCTACAGTGGACGATGACATCAAGATAACAAAATCTGAATGTTTCTCTCAGGGGGATCTGGTTCTGCAGTGTGACTACCTGTTTGAGGCCCTGACCAAGCTGTGTGTTGTTACCGACAAGCAGAACTGCATCAAAGTGGTCATGGGCAGGTACAGGATCTGGAATTTATATAGTAAGATTAATTTCAAAGATAGACATCTAAGTGGTAAGAACGATGGGTGAGTCTTAATGTGAAATTGTTATTGTCACTTGTAGTGTGCGATTTGACATCCAGCCCGGCAGAGAGGGGTTTGTGGACTTCAAGAGCGGTCAGGAGTCCATGGTCTACAGGGCCAAGAATGGCCATTTGACGGTGGTGGGTGAAGAGCTCAGACAATATTAAATTATTATTAACGCGACCAACAACTGACCAAGCTCTTTATCTTTTTTAGGAATCGACGAGAACCAAGTCAAGATGATGAAGCCAGTAATGTGGGATAATGCTGCTCCTCGAAGTCTCAGAGTTGCAAATGTTGAATCAACAGCCATGCTCGTTCTATAATCCTGCTCCATGGCTGTTGCCAATAGCTTGTGTTTTATGTCAGCTGAATTTTTACTCAATACAATGAAGTAGATAAGTAGATGCTATTATTTCACAATTACTGCCAATACCTTAGTAGTAGAGAGCCCCGTACATGCTGATATCAGAGCCTAGCCACAGTATCAGAGGCTCTGCTTGTTCCTAATATTCGGATTTTAAATCATCTCCGTGTGAAAAAACTGATTCCAGCTCAGATTCATGGACATTAACCATCCTTATTATGAAGGGAAGCACTTATAATTGTTTTTTTTTGTATTAATTGTATCTGAAATATTGTCCAGATTATAGCAGTAAAGAAAAACATTACATATGAGTGCAGCCATGGACATAATTATGTTTATACCTCACACATGCTGTACCTTTACATTAAAACATGTTACACCACAACGGACTCTGGATATGTTAAGCCTCTGTATTTCTTTTAGTCCAGTGCTGAACAAAAAAAAAAACTGAATGATTTTAAATGGGTTCTTGACAAATAAGTCACTGATATGACACTGTGATGGCAGCAGCTCCCCCTACTGGCCTTTTTTTTTTTATTATTAGTCCCATGAATCATTCATTCATTATCCATATCATTTATCCTTATAGGGTCACGGGGTGGGGTGGGGTGGGGGGGCTGGAGCCAATCCCAGCTGACATTGGGTGAGGGCGGGCTATCCTATGAAACAGTGTTACAGCGCAAATATTGTCCTCCCTCCTCTATTGTCAACCTTCAGTTCAAGAGTTCAACATGCTCAAACTTAGCACTTTAACATACTTGTTAGCTTGTTACTGTGGCAAAAGGCTAAATACACAGTATGGTATATGGTATATCATCATTGTTTATTACTCATCAAGACATGAAGGTTTCTTTTATTTTATGTAGTTTCTCCATATCTTGATAAGTTGTATCTTTGTCTAAATATGATATCTGAATGTAATAGGCCAAGATGAGCATGACAAGGCCACGTAGGTAGTCATGTGAGGTCAGATACAGTTGAAAATGTGATCATAATGTGTGCTGGCTGATGATTACACAGATGTTTGTAACTGACTGTGATAAAAGGGTCAAGGGTTAGGGTTTGGAAAAATGCTGAGTATATAAAGAAGCAGCAGGGAGTGTGTGACAGAGACCGTGGCTTGACAATTTCACTTTGCCAAGATGGAAAGATTTACTGCTGTAATATTTGTCCTTCTGGTTTCATGTATCTGCAGGACATTAGGTAAGTTCCCACAAACTTTAAAATTGTTCAAACTTTACATACATCGTATTCAATCTCTGACATTTGAATTACCCTTACTGCTGTCTTTAGTTTAACCAGCACAGTGAGAGCGTTCCTTTAAATTAAAGCAATCACAAAAGAAATGTAAAAAAATTTGTTAAACATTAAAGCAGGAGATACCTGAATTATTAAGTGGAACATTTTTAATTATATATGGGTAAGTTGAATAATAAAAAAGTAGAACATAAAACTATTTAGATCTCAATTTATCATTCAGAGAGTTAAAGTATAGGTTAAAAAAATTATGTATCATTTAATACAAATTTAATTTCATTGACAGATAAATGGCATTTTAATGTAAGAATGGCAAAAAAAAACTGGTGGCACACTGCAGACTCCACGATTAAGACCTCTTTCTTTTGCACAGGACAGACATGTGAAAGAAACTGTGGGAAAACACTAGACCTCTGTTCATGTCAACCAACGTGCAAGTCTCTGAAGAACTGCTGCACAGACTATAGAGAGTACTGCGTGGCAACCTCTCCATATTCTGGGAGCTCTTTTGGTGGGACAGATTTTATTGTCCTTGATGCAACCTTCAATAAGAGTTCCAACATAGTCTGCAGGTAAGTCTTTCTTTTATACCTTACCTCGCCTATATAACATTTTCTTATATATACACCTTTAAATGACTGATTAAGTGAAATATGTACAATAACTTGTTAGACATTAATAACACTGCACAAAAAAAGAAGAAAAAAGCTTAAAAGAGGAGCTTGCAGGAGGAGCACAAGCACTACTGTTTCCAATGTCAAAAATGAACTTTCATTCTCAAATATACTACTTGTATTAGAGTAAAATCATACAGTTGAAGTACAGTATAAAAACTTGCTGATCAATCCTTTATAATGGCAGGTTCAACAATGAGACCAATACTGTGGGGTATGTGGATGAGAGCAGTAGAGGCCATTGCATTTCCCCACTGCTCTATGAAACAGGATGGATCCCTTTGCACATCTCCTCAGATAATGGCACTACATTCAATAGAGTTGGAGCCTGGCTTTCAGGTACTATAACTTCCTGCATATTCTAATGAGGATTACTTTAAAACACTTTCTCAGAATTTACCAACGTGTTTTTTTTTTATTTGATTCAAATGTGTTGCCACAGTACATACTGGCAAGTTAGATTCCAAGTTCAAGGCGATTCTGGTCAACTCAACAAAATGGCAGTACTATGGCACACCTAATGTTGGAGGCACTCTTGAGATGACTTGGAACACCTCTCTGGTCAGAGCTGAGAGGGTCAATATAGAGCTCTGGGGATACAGGGAGACAGGTGAGTACAACCGCAACATATATACACTTCAGTGGTTAAATGATCATGATTTAGTTGGTGAAAACACTGAATATTTGCAAAATGCTTCTCTGTAGGAGAGCCCTATTCAGTCTCCTGGCACGGTCAGTGGGAGTATCTGTACTCACTCACAAAGGATCAGACCAACAATGGTTCCTTTAGCTTTTTGCCCAAACCAGCAGAAAACGGCTTTTCAAGCTGGGAGCTCGGCGCTCTGCGCGTCAGCCCCAGTACTTACCCTGATGGCATGTGGTATGTACAAGCACTTTCTATATATTATAAATGAGTGTGACCAACATTATTTTTCTTGCAATTGAATTATGGTTTCACAAGATGTAAATCCTCCAAAGTTCATTATGTAGTTGTAAAAAACTGATAATTTACGTCTGATATTTCACCAAAAATGCTCATGTAAATACAAAGAAATCACAAATATAAAAAGTGGTTAACAGCTGTACTTGTTTCATGTAGGAATGTCCAAGCTGCATGGACTGAGGATCACGCTTTAGCTTGGCATCTGGAGGAGAGGTTCAGGCAGGACTCAACAGTTTGGGCCCAGGAGAAATGTTTAGCATGGGACCAGCTGGAAAATCAGCTGCCCAACTTCCTCAGTGAGATCATAGACTGCCCCTGCACCCTGGCTCAAGCGAGAGCAGACACCGGGAGGTTTCATGTAAGTGTGAAGAGTAGCAAGTTCAGGTTTGCCTTCAATCACTCGAAACTGCCTTTAAATAAAGATGTAATGATTAAAAACTGGCGCAAAATATTTGTGAGGTGCTCCAGATTGCGTTATACACATAAAGGCAATAAGAAAGCACAAATGACAGTCTAGCTAGCAGTCAAAGACAAACAGAAGCTGTGTTAGATAAACATGATGGAACTGTATAATTCTAACAAATCAAAGCTGAAACGATAAGACAAAAATACATACAATCAAAAAATGATAAAGATATGGTCATAACAAACCAAGTATCAGACACAGACTTGTGCAGCAGCAGTTCAGTGGATTAGAGAAAAGAGTCATTGCACAAATGACTTAGGTTACCTAATCAACTTCTCAAAAAAAAAAAAGACTTATATCTTGTGCGTGGGCCGAGAGGCACACATGGATCAATACTACACATACTTTGTATTATTATGCCACAGTATAAGATAAAACTGTAATGACCATGTCATTACTTTATGTCTTTATGATAAGTCAGTGGCCCTTGCCTGTTGCTAATGGTCACAGATTATCAGTTCAAAGCCAAGGAGTTCTCTCTCTCGTATAGATCTTATTGCCTTTTATCTTACAAATGACTTGGTGAGGATTGAGAGTGAAGCATTTGTTTATCAACTGCTGTCAAACTGTGGACAAGAAAACTAACTGATTAACCAGTTGGTTGCCTTTGCCTATGCATCTGGACTGGCTTGCACCAGCTATTTGGAAACTCATCACTAAGTTTGTGTGTAAAGTTTAAATTTTAAGTAGTAACCAGTTTCTAAACAGAAATTCAGTTTATACCATTAAACTTAACTAAGTCAAGTCTCTTTAATCTAAACTCACACCAGCATTAGTTCTGTCAGAAGTCTGAGTCAGCTGTGCGACAGTTTGTGTGTAGATATTTAGTAAAGGTAAAAACTAGTTTGTGTCATGCAAAATATTCTTCTCCATAAGTTTTAAGAGCTGGTGCAGGCAATTACTGAGCTGAACATCTGGCCGCCTGTTCACAGAAGCTGTATCTCTTTCCTCAGACTGATTACGGCTGTGACATAGAGAAAGGGAGTGTGTGCACTTACCACCCTGGGAGTGTTCACTGTGTGAGGGCTATACAAGCCAGGTGAGTCCTTGACTGACACCGTTATGAACTTGTTGTCATGATTGGGTTACAACATCATATGTTGATATACTTGATAGTATTGGAGTCAACATTTGCGGCTGATTGTTATCAGTATATCTGAATCTGCAAAGAGGGTACAACCTCCAGTGGCCTCTAACACTTACAGTAGTTAACTTAGATTCAAATGGAGAGATGTGTAAATTCACAGTGAGCAAAACAAAAACTAAGATCTTTTCAGGTTCTGAAGTTATTGGTTATTTATTGCTTAAAATTAGATTTAGAGGACAGGAAAAGCAAACAGCCTCTTTTTGTTCTTTTTGTTTTTGCTGCACTTTGTAGCCTTTAGCCGCCTTTTATTTTATCTGTACCTATAACTTCAATGACAAGCCCACACTGGCCATAACTACCTCACCCTGATAGAATTGGCAGTAAATACCCTACTTGTCCTCTGTGTACTCACTTGCATAACTGTACATAAAATACTGTCTAAAAAAATTCTCAAATTGATTTATGTCACCTGCAACAGTAAAAAGATACCATGAGGAACTGCTGAGACAAAGAGCGCTTGATCATTACTGTATATGAATACCAAAAAATATCAAAACATCCTGTAAGTAAGAGGAAAAATGATTGCGATTCATTGCTTGGTATTGATATGAGTTAATTAAAACTCTAATGTAACTATTTAGTATACAGTGGATTTAATGTAAAAAAAAAAAAAAAAAAAAAATTTAATAAGTGACTTTTTAAACTTAACCATAACTTAATAATAAATGTGCTCTCTTTATTCCAGACTGAGATATCTTAGCAACCATTTAATTTCCCCAAGCATGAATATTAAAGTATTAATGTATGTTAAAATGTCATTTTATCTAATTCTTTGGTTTATTACTAACTACCTGCAAAACCAATCCCATTCCTGAACTTTGTCTTTTTTTTTATTTTTTATTTTTAGCATATTAACATTGTCATTGTGACACTGACTGACAATGTTTCTGGAAATCTCTCGACAGTCCTGTGTATGCAGCAGGACAACAGTGTTGTTATGACAGCACCGGTGCTCAGGTCCTGACAGGAGACTCCATCGGGGGTAGTACTCCAGACCGAGCACACGACTGGGGCTCACCTCCCTACAGGAAACCTCCTCGAATTCCTGGACAGTCCCACTGGGTCTATGACGTCCTCAGCTTCTACTACTGCTGCCTGTGGTCGGACAACTGCAAGTACTACTTCAAACACAGGCCCTCAAGTGACTGCAGGCGTTACCAGTCCCCCAGCTCAGGTGAGTGAACCATTAACCACAGAGGACTTGATGTGCTTTTTAAGATTATCGTTTACTGTCATGTCATAATGTTTTGCATGCAATGCCAGCTGTGGTGTTTGGAGATCCACACTTCATAACATTTGATGGTGTCAGCTACTCCTTCAACGGCAAAGGAGAATACACTTTGGTGACCTCAGCGAAGAGAGGGTTGACCATCCAAGGCAGAACAGAACCTGTGAATGGTGAGCAGTGATCACGAAATGCTGCCAGTAAAGAATGATAACGTAGATGTCTATATATGCAAAACACACTGCTAGTGAACTGTTAACAACAATTCCTTTTCCCTCCATCATTGATCGGCTTCTCTCACCATCAGCAACAATAAAAGCAACGATGTTAACAGCCGTGGCCATGAAGGAAGCATCCTCTGATGTTATTGAGGTGCGGCTCGACAGCGGCCACAGCGGCCTTCAGGTGCTGCAGAATCAAAAAACCCTGTCCTTTGCTGAGCAGAGCTGGATGGACCTGCATGGTGAGACCCTGACTCACCTAACTGCTGCTTACGATGACTGATTTGATTTTACCACTCCCGCTGAAATTTTGCAAAAATACATTTGTGACATTGTGATTTCTCTTTGTGGTCAACCTTTGAATTTGGTGACTCATAACTGGGTGTGAAGATAGTGCAAACAGAACAACAAGAACAGTCACAGCAGTGGCTCTCAACCTTTCCCAACTCCTGGCCCACTTGAAAACCTCAAAAACGGCCCATCCAACCCTATGACAATACGGAGGCCAAATAATTCCTCCTCAGAGCACTTTTTACTTTAATGATAATGATCAAACATTCAGGACTGAACTGAAAGCAGGGTAAACATGTAGGAAGCTCAATTTTTCTTTTATGTTTGAGAGGGGGTCACTTGTCAATTCATCATCTGTCTCTCTTTCCTTCCCTTCCTGTTGCTAACCAGCCATTCATTTTCATACTCCAGTTTTTGCAATGGATTGCACAATCAGGCTGAGATAGCAAACAAGAAAACGATGTGGCAACAACATAAAAATTCCTATCATTAAATTATCACAGTGAAAGGTCTTCATAAAAAAAAACAAAAAACAAAACAAAAAAAAAAAAACAATGAAAGGCGTTTTTAAACATTTGTAATGTTTTAATGGCTCACTTGCAATACCTTTGTGGCCCACCAGTGGGCCCTGGAGTATTGATTTATATTGGCAGTATTGCTATAAGGCACTCTTGTCATCGTTAAGCCCAAGAAACATGGATTGAAATCTTAAGTATTTCTTGATAACATTAAAGAACTGTATTAAAATTATTATGTATTTGATTTCATAGAAAACTCCTCAGCACTATATTATCCCCTCGCCAGCATTATTATCATCATATGTTTTCTGGGCCTCCAGAAAAAGTTCTTGATATAATCTTGTTATGACTTTACTTTGATCAAATCCCTCCTGTAGGTGTGTTTGTGTTTTCTCCTACCTCGGCAAATGTGACCGTGATGTTCCCCACTGGAGCTGGGGTGGAAGTGCGACTGAGAGAGGGAACCATGACAACCACTGTGCTCTTGCCAGAAGTGTTCAGTGGCTCTACTCTGGGATTGTTGGGAAAGATGAATGGTGATGCCAGTGACGACCTCGTCCTCAGCAACGGTCAACTTGTGCAGAACCTCAGCAACCCAGAGGAATTGTTCAACTTTGGGGCAAGCTGTAAGAAATCAATAAGACCTCAGATTATTGGCTCAGAATTCACGTGACGTTTTCATCTGTTGTGAACCTACGTATTTATATATGCTGTACATGTTACACTCACAAGTTTGGGACATAGACTACAGAAGATTATGTTCTCTCACCGAGACTTGGATTATGTGATGGAAACTTGATAAATCACCTACATAATGAGGAACAACATGGTCACCATTTTATTGTGTGAAATGGGAGACTAGCTACAATGAAACAGCTTTAGTAGCTACTGAACAAGAGTAAAGACTTTGGCCATGGTACAGTGATTGACTTCAGTTATTCTGTACTCACAGTAGAAATTATCTTGACTGACTGTGAGTCAGGAAGCTTTAAATGCAGGTCGCAAAAGTTGAAGGACCTTTCGCCCATTTCTTTGTCATACTGCTTCCTGTTAGGGTCATGCCCCCTTCATGTTAGCCTTCCACAGTGGGAAAACACATTTCTCTTTACTGTCTTTTCATGCACAGAACAGGTGCTTATTATACAGTATAATAATAGAAAATCAGGCTCATTTTCAGGAAAAAGTTAGCAGATGATGTTGCTACATTTTTTACTTTAATTGAGGCACTTTTAATGGCATGTAGTAACTGGATGTCTTTCTTTTTGTCTTACAGGGGCGGTATACAACAAATCTGCCTTGTTCACATATGATTCAAAATATCTGCTG
Organism: Seriola dumerili; assembly: GCF_002260705.1. Classification (NCBI taxonomy): domain Eukaryota; kingdom Metazoa; phylum Chordata; class Actinopteri; order Carangiformes; family Carangidae; genus Seriola; species Seriola dumerili. Next base: position 1,451,022 of record NW_019174697.1, read on the forward strand.
GACACATATTATGATGCTCCCAGACATGACCACACTTTTATTCCAGTGTTCTTTGTCCCTGAGACTCCAGATGATCCATTGGACAATCAGGCATCTGAGATATGCTCTGGAGAGGGATCCGAGTTCTGTAGGTATGTGAGGAAAACTTTCATCTACTTAGGAAGTACAGATGAAATGACCGGTCAACTAACAGGAAAATAATTGGAAACTATTTTTTTATTAACTGTTTCAATCATTTTACAAGAAGAAATTGTGAAAAGATGCCAATCGCTCTCTGGGTGCAGCTCTCCTTGCTGTTTTTCTTTGCCATACATTATTTCAAATCAAATATTTGAAGTTTTTGAATTGTTCGTTGAACACAACAATTCATCTGTAGACATCACCTCAACTCTGGGAAATTGCGATGAGCATTTTTTTCCCCACTTTTTTTGGCATGTCATAGACTAAACAATTACTCAAACAAATTACCAGCAGATTAATCAGTAATAAAAGTAGCCTAGTCATTAGTTGAATTCAGACAGAATAAGCTTGATGATGCCACAGTGATGTCATCAGGGTTATCTTGAATAAGACTACAAATTTATAACCTTACCAGGTAAAGAGTCCCTAAAAAAAGAAGAGGAAATGCAGGATATGGTTTATAGAACTTGACCTACACAGGAAATAAAAGTCATGATAACTTGGTTTCTAATGATTTCATTTTCAACCTCATGGAAATTATCATCATTTCTGTTATCAGTGAAATAATTGTGTTGACTACAGCAGCTGATTTCCTGATCATTTCCTCTGTACTGTAGGTATGATATCCTGGTAGGTCGTAGTCCAAGGATGGGAAATGCTACCAGGTTGTCTTTCCAGAGTCACATTTCTCTTGTGGATGATCTAAAGTCAGGTCAGTGTACATGAGGAAAAAGTCTATGAAAATGTCTGGTGTTTTTTATGTACGAGATTTGGTATTTGGTTTCACAGTGTTGGTTATTGTCATACTATGCAGTGGTATCCTGCGGCTGGCTTTCACCGCCAAGTAATGGGAAGAAAGAGGGGACCACATATTTACAAGGAGCTAAGGTTCGGCTTTCCTGTGATGATGGCTACACTCTGAAGGGATCAGCAGAGCGTGTGTGCCAGGAGAACGGCCAGTGGTCTGGAGAGGAGACGAGCTGCGTGGTTCCCAGTACGAATAAATGATAAAATCAATCCCGTCCAAATGATTTTTATCTTCACAAATCATGTGCAAGTGTGTGTGAGTGTGAGTCTCTTTGCGGGCGTGATCTGATCCATCCAATCAGCTCTGAAGTGTGATATGCACAGAAAATTAAATCACTTTCATCGCCTCTTTACCTTTGATGTTGCCACTCAGATTCACTGATGAGACTATTGATTCTAAGAGGAATAAACACAACAAATTGGAAATGAAAAGAATTTAACAATGCAAGATCTCCATGGGTCAACATATGAGGAGGGACACTTTCATAAACCACAAAATAGGCCTATCTTCAACCGATAATTCAGTTTCCTTTCTAGGTTTCTTAGAATCAGAAAATAATAAGGTGAATGAATAGGGTGAAACAAATAAGCAGACACATTCCCACCATGCTAATGCTTTTTGCTCTCTGCATTACTGCAATGACATATTTGTTGAAACTAAAAAAGAGCTGCTTTCTATCACACACGCAAATCTCTTGTTAAAGCAGCCATTTTTCACATTAATAAGACCTTAACACAATCAGTTTTGTTGTAGTTTATCCCACTCCTATGATAAACAGATCCCTTCACATCAGGCCTGTTTGGAAAGCTTTTCTCAACGGTTTAGATTCCTGGAAACAAACCCCTTCAGCTCTTAAGTGACCGATTGTACAAGCCATCAGCCCGAGGGGGTGGCGCTCTTTTTCCAAATCTTAGCTCAACCTTTAATGGCGCTAAATGAGAAGTTAAAGGATCATCCATTAGGGGCAATGAATGTCTGTAGTTGTTGAGATATTTCACTCAAAATCACAAATGCCAACCTCATGGTGGCGCTAAAGGAACCAAACTGGGCAACATGGATAAATGTACCAAATTTAATAATCTATACAATTGCTTCATTTGCTTTCAATCTGGACCCAAGTGGTTGACAACCAGCACACAGACTGATCAGATAGAACTGCATTACCATCCACAGTGGCATGCTGCTAGCATGGCCAAATTTAAGCTTGCCGCATTACTGTGAAGTATTTAAAATGAGGTCCCCAGGACCTTGTAGCATAAGGACGTTCTCTCTTCTGCCTTGTTCCTCTCCACTGGAACAGCTGCATACATACTTTCCATAGGAAATACTGGTGCAACATTTATCCAATATGTGCCACTAACTGGAAAACGATCAAACAACTAAAATACAAATATGAACACCTTCAGGAAGAACATGTGAGAACAATTTTAATGTGAGAACATGCTGGATGTGTTGCGAAATTGGATCAAACGTTTGAGGGGTCCTGGAGGCCTCGATGCCACCAGTTTGATTCTGGTTGGGCACCTTTGTTGCATGTCCTCTCTCTTCCTGTCTAAGTCCACTATCTGGTTGAGGCAAAATGAATAAATTCAATCAATTAATAAATGGTTTTGATTCTGTTGAAAGCTTCTGGTTTCAATACATCTTTGTTTTTTTCAGGTAATATCACAGGAATTGTGGTCGGGTCAGTCCTTGGAGGTGTCGCACTTATTGTTATTATAACAACAATCGTACTCCACTCCAGAAAACAGAAAAGGTGCAGTACAGTTTCTAAAATCTACATTCCTAAAATGAATTCACTCATTTACTTGAAATGAAAAAAGTTTGACAGATGACTGTGTATTTTAGTTTCCCGCTATGAAGTGAAAGTAATTTTTCTCTCTTTCCTGTTCTTATTTTTTTTTTATTTCAGAAAAGCTTCAAGGGAGATGATTAATACCTTCTAACCACTATTTTTGCTTCACTGTGCATGCTCATATCTTCACCTATTGAAAAATGAAAAACTTTAAAATGAAAACATACATAACTAACACTTACATAAGAGATAATAGATACTAGATCATAAGGTTGACAAAAGGTCCCTGCACAGTTAGAGAGTAACTACATGCTACGTCTTCCAAGGCAGAAAAAAAACTTCTGATCACAGCCACAATCACTGCACGGCATTCTGGGCTTAAAATGGCAGATTAGTTTGTATTGTAAAGTGAAAACACATTGTTGATGAAGGTTTGTTGGGTTCATTTTCACAGCAAGTCACAGTAGGCCTTATTCATCTGTATAACAACTGGTCTGTTCAATAAGCTACCAATAACTGATAACAACCCTGTGATACATGGAGCGGAGTCCTACCTGCAGCTATTTAAACACTCCATTATCATTAAAGTCATAGACTGAAAATATCCATAGAGTTTTAAGTGTTTGAGCCACTGAAGAAAAACAAAGTCTTCGGTCTTCAGATCACCTGTGTATGTGCAGGTGACTGTCAAATTAATTGAACACTGCTTTGTATGTACTGTTTGTGTATTAAACTGTTTATTTTTAAATTTGTTGGAAAATAAAGTTATTCTAATACAATAACATTCTGTAGCTTCATATCAGGGTCAATTTTGTGACTCTCTTCCTATTGACCTGAAAGCAGATTACTGCAGTTTATGGAGCATATTAAGACTGTATGATTTTTTTTTCTTATACTGTGCATATAGTATTACAAATCACATGGCAAAGCTAGGGGCGGGGCCCTTCCAAAGCATCACAGGATAAATCTGAGGGGTCATGAGATGATTAATGAGACAGGAAGTTTTGATACATTAATGTCAATTATTATTTCAGACTTTTCTCCAAGTCTGAAGAATTATTTACATGAAACCAGCATTTGGAGAGGAAATGTCTCTTTAGTGGAACCGACAACTTCTCACAGACATATGAAATGCAAGAAAAAGAATGAACTGCTGGTTCAATTTTGAATTACTTCATTACTTCTTCCAACTATTATACAATATGTATCAATTCACTGTAACAATGAAAATAACGCTGAGTCTACCACCACAGGGTCCCAACACACAAAGAAAAAATTTGCTTAGCTGCTGCACTGACATGGCTAACAACAACAACAACAACATCACAACTTACCCCAAAGCAGAGTTCATTAACAGCCGTCTCTCCCACTCCAACCATGACCCTCTGCGTTTACATCATTTCTGCTTGTTTACCTGCAAAATACAAAAGACACAGCAGCACATTGTTATGAATATTTCCTTTTTCAACATTTCCATGCAATAATGACCTCACTCTCCTCAAATTTATGCAAATGATAGCTTCTTTTTAAAACCTCAATTTAAAAACATAAAGGTCTGTCATATTTACTCTGCGCCCGGCACTCTAATGATGGGATTTATGGCCTCTCTAATGAGCTGTTTATCAGATATCAAGGCATTGTATAAGAACAGAAATGTTGTCAGGACACAACAGCTAATAAAAACCAAGTGTGCCAGCTGATTGCACAGTTGTCACTTTGGCTGATACAGCCTGTTGACAGCTTTTGTTTTCTAATACTTTTCCTAATCACTCTAAGCATTACACATGTAGTGATTTAAATTGTAACTCAGACTGATATTCTTATTTCTTCAGCCTGGGACACCACGCAGACAGGTAAGCGTCCAGAGTAAACAGGACGGGAGGCAGGAACTTCAAACATAAATAGAAACTTTAGAGAAGAGAGCAAAAAAACGACAACAAAAAACAAATAGGGGGTCTCTGAATTTATATGAAGCCTCAATCAATCACAGTTAATTAAGCTACTGCTCAGGGATTGCACAGTGCCTATCATTAAAATACCACACAATGTCCAGTTTAAATAGAAATTAAAGAGAAGAAAACAGAGAAAACAACAAAAAAGATAATTATATTACAGCAAAAGGCCCATAGGCCTAAAACCAAACCTTCACATGGGAAAAAACAGTGACAGTCACTGGCAGTCCTATTAAAAATACATATAATATTAAGCTGTGAACAGACACATTTTAGCAACAACATTTTCATTATGGATTTCATTAAAGGAAAAAAGGAAAATACAAGGAGCACCTTGTTTGACAAACAAATACTCTGATATTTATCCAACTGTGTGACAGTGACTGACAATCATATCCTCCACTTCAGGTGCGCATCCTATCTCTAACAGGCAGATTGATCAGATGACTGGGAACTATGATAGAAATAAAAACCACATTGATTATTTGAGTGTTTTTTTTTTTCATTTATTGGCCAACTGAGGTGATTGGTGGCGTATGATATCACAATAATATTTGCCTACCGCAAAACCAAAAAAGTTTGGCGTCCCTCGTGCTGTTGTCTGCACCACGCCGCACTCCGCCGGCCACGGACACGTAGGAGAGAGAAAAAGAGAGCGGTAGCTTCCGTTGTCCCCTAAATAATCTTCCCCAGTGCACCTAAAGGCATCCCCGTGACGTGTAGTTACTTATTCCAACTAGCTGCGTGTTGACGTTGTATGTCTACCGTGTACTGCCCTGGTTAAGACCTTTGACTGATGCTTTGGATGAACGCTGATGGAAAGGCTACAGATATTGCCTCATTAATAAATATCACTCCTCTCCGATGGTAAATAGCTCATTGATTTATTCCTCTACAGCTCGTTTCATTATTTGTACAACATAACACCCATGAGGATGTAGCGCTACATGTAAAATTCCTCACCACCCCTCCACTGCGTCAGTCTTTCAGTCCATCACTTTGTCCTGGATGTAAACTTCTCATTATCCTTATAATATAGAATTATTTGTCCCACATGCTCATCACATGATAATGTTTGTTTGGTCTTGAGTTTTTTTTTTTTTTTTTTCCTTCCTTCTTGGGTTTAGACACCGGCAGTAACTCCCAGAGTTGTTTACTGTGTGACTCTGAATGTACGTGCTGTTCCTTCACATAACACCAGGCTGTGATTTCTATGGACAAAGAGCACCAGTATGTGACAAGACTGCAAAGGCCACTGCTGAATAAGCTGTCCGCTTGCTGCTTCCAGAGTCATTCACCAACAACTTGCCACAGACACTCCAGAGATATAAATACAAATAATTGGCATTATCCTCTCCAGGGCAACGGAGGAGTAACATCCCAGCTCAGGACATACCAAGACACTCTCATCCCTCAGATCACACTTACTGCTGGACAAGTGTTGAATCAGCTGGGTATATAAAGTGTGTGAGTGGAGGATTACCGATGCCAAATCAGCCTTTTCCTCAAACCTTGTGCTCACTTTCTGTTAGTGTTTGAGATTAAAAATACAGCTGCCCTATTCTTTAATGTCCCGGTCATCAATCTAGACTTGTTTGTCAGGGTGGAGCTACAGGCTTTGCAGTCTCAACATCCCTTTCCTTCATTCTGAGCTTACTTTCTAGGATATGGGTGAACAAAATAAAATACTATCTCGTCCCATTTTCCGCCGAGATGTCAGCTGGGATCCTTTCCCAAACTGGACACAGCCGAGCCGTATCTTTGCGCAGGATTTTGGCCTGCCTCCTTTCCTGGAGCCTAGTGATCTGGACTGGATAGACTGGGCGAAGAAGAGACTGGCATCTTTCTCCTGGCCAGGGTATGCACAAACCCCCCTTCTGCCTCCACTCAGAGGTCAGCACCCTGCGGCGATGAACGAAAAGGACCTGAAAAAACTCACAAGCGGAGTGTCAGAGATCCGGACAGGGCAGCACAGCTGGAAGATCAACCTGGATGTCAATCACTTCTCGCCTGAGGAGATTACAATCACAACCAAGGAGGGCTACCTGCAAATATCAGGTACTGCACAAGCTTCTTTGATAAACCATTTGAGATGAATCATGTCATGAAAACTAAGTAATAGCAAGTAGTAAATGGACTGCTATGGATGGACTACTATTTCTACAATGTGTTTTTCTTACTATTTCTGCTTTTCATTTCTAGGAAATCATGAAGAGAGGCAAGATGAGCATGGATTAGTTTCAAGATGCTTCACTCGGAAATATAAGTAGGTTGCCTCTGAGAATATGAAGAATTTCGAGAAATAAATCTATATAATATCACATCTCTGGGTGATTTTGATTTCAGTGTAGCTACTGTATAAGCAACCCTACTAAAGCAAACAAACACTGAACATCTCATGAGGTAAGAGGTCAATAAAGACGCATGATGATAAAGTATCCTGGAGCAACAGTGTGCCACGTATTATCACTTGGTCTGTCAACGGAAAAATATACACACAGAACGTTTTTCTCAGCTACATGCAATGACTGCACTTTACTTGAGTTGATGTGTTCAGTGCTGATAAATATTGTCTTCATGTGTTCAAGGTTGCCGCAGGGGGTGGACTTGCAGCACATCAGTTCATCATTGTCTGGTGATGGAGTCCTGTCAGTAGAGGCTCCTGTTCCTGGGACATCCATCAGCGGCCCGGCCAACGAGCTCGTCATACCCGTTCAGACCAGACAGAGGCAGGACGGTGAAAAGTGAGACCAGCTGAGCAGAACTTGAAACCAGACTCAGATGTAGCCCAAGTTGTGTGTCGCGACCTTAGTAGCACCGACATTAAAAAAAAGAAAAACCAGTTTGTTACAGCTTACTAAATGTGATGTATGTATGTAACAACAGGCTTATTTTCCAGAGATACTGTCTGCCACGGTTAATGCATGATCACCGCTGCAGTGCCTTGTCATAGTTCCTTTTGGTTTTAAAATTAAATGCAAACTCATCAAAGTAAAAACAGAACTGACTTTGAAAATGAGGAATAAGGAAGGAATCATTTTTGCATGGCGAGGCATTTCAAATAGAATATGGGTAGTAGTTTTTCATGCATTTCTAATGTCATCATGTCTTCTGTATAACAGGACAGTATAGCGACAGTGAAGATGTCATATGATCTTGAACAAATGTATTAAACAACTCCTGCCATATAAATAAAAAAGATTGTAATTTTCTTTATTTATTAGCAGATTATAAGATTAGTAGGAACCAGTTAAATTATTATTAGGTTATTTGTTCATCCATTGCTCATCTATACCTGAAATCATGCCCAAAATATTTGTCAAACATACTTGTATTTCCTGTTCATGAGATGGTTTATTCTATAGTATTTATGTCCAAGTTTATTTACTCATGTAGCCTGTCATCAATAGTTTATCTCAATGTCAATATAATCAGCCACAATAGATTTTAACCAATCAGCTGTAAGAGGTTCTTGAAAGATAATTTTTGGGTTCATGTTTTAAATTAAATGGTAAAGTTCCTAAATATGAGACATGTGATGCCAAATGTCTAAGCAAATGAAGCCTAAAGATGAATGAAATAAAGTTATTTGGCAAGTGCGAAGTTACACTGTCATGTACGCAAACGTAAAATGCAGGTGCCATGCTCGGCTGATGAAGGCTGAATCATTCAAAAGTAAGCAGTGACATCTAGTGTTTGTATAGAGTATTGCATGGTGTCCTGTATGCCATCACATGGATGAATGCTATAATGGAAAAAATTGTAAAAAAAAAAAATACAGAAGGTACAATAAAAACACGGAGGAGTTTGTCTGAATTACACTCACAAACATAACAGATTCTGATTATTCAATTGCTTTCTTGGCTTTGTTTGTTGATTATCTAACAAGTTGTCATGAAGTGAAATGGGCAGTTTGATGAGTGATTTAACTGAATAACTAAGTGTATTTGATTTCATTTTAGTATAATTTATAGAATGGCAGTCCACTCATTTGTTCATATTTTTTTACAATAGGAAAATAATAGGAGATGGAGGTTAGATGTTGTTCTAAAAGCAGAGAACCTAACCATGTAACCATCTGTGGCCGAAGTTTCATTCTTTCATTCATTTCTTCCATTTGTTCTTCCTCACCAACAAAGAGGAATCTTCACCCCAATTAACAATTTGTCAGTTTAAATAGAGGAGAGCTTAAAATATTGTGCAATCACCTTGGACAATAGCTTTGGCCAAAAGACCATTAACATGCATTTATTCCACGTTCAACAGTGGCTTTGGGCAACTTGGTGAGTCAAGGCTTTCTCTGCCACAGCCTGATGCTCATCCACAGATGCTTCAAATAGCCTGTTATTCTTCCTCCATCCATCATCAACCTCACAGTCACCAGCAAGAATTAAAGCATGTACACTAAACATTACATCACTGGACCTGTCAGCCCTCAAGCCAAAAAAGCATGCTCAGGAACAGAAGACCCCAACAACTATACAATAATACAGTGGACCTCTTGCAAATACAATTCACAGTATTAAAGTCCATTTTAGAGTGGGTAGGCTATACACTGGTCTGTGACAATATCTCTAAGCTAAATTGGGATTTATGCAGGATAAATTACAGTGATGATTTAAAATATGTAATTTAAGTCTTAAATATTATACAGCGATCAGGAATTAGACTTACAGCCACACAAATGGGAAAAAGTAAAAACCTTCAGAAGAAACTTTAAGCATGATTTCTGCCTAAAGGAAAATTACTTTTTTTTTACTACAAATTTTATTGAGGTGCTGCTGTAGGTGATTGATAGGCAACTGCTAGGTGTGGCTTATAGACTGTCACTAGATATCATCTCTGTGTTTGGACAAGTTGCTATGGTGTCACTAGCTTGTTGCTAGGAGGTTGCTGTGCTGTTTAGAATGTCTGTCTAGGTTGTTAGGGTCTTTCAAGGTAGCTGCTAGCTGGTTGCTAGAGTGTTCTGCAGGGTTGCTCAGGTTGTAATAGGTGGTTGTCTAGTGGTTACTAAGGTATTCATGGCAGTTTCTAGGTGGTTGGCAGGCTGTATGATGCGGTTGCCATAGTAATTCCCTGTGGTTGCTGGGAGTACTGCATGGTTGCTAATGTGTACTTGCAGTAGCCTAATCGTGGAAGTACCAGCAACGGTAGTGGTACAATGAGATACTATTTTCAGCACCATGGAGAGAGACACTAAGTCTGTATTTAAATGTTTGTCTGTTTGTCACTGTCGCCCTCCAGCGGCCACATGAAGCAACGACAGGAACAATAACAGGAAAAAATACTAATGTTTATGCTATATTTATGCTCTCTTTGCTTCATAATTACTGCAAAATACAAGCAATGTTCACAATCCACAGAGGATGTTTTTAATCTGAGTGCTAGTTGGTGTGGGTCATATTTTCCCATTTCTCCCTAATGAAAAGGAGTTTAAAAAAAAAAAAAAAAATATTATTATTATTATTATTATAATAATAGTAATAATAATAAATTTCCTCAAAAAGTAAGAAACCTATAATAAAACTATTCTTAAGTATGATGTGGGATTTCAAGGGGAATTTAGTGAAGATGTTTACTAATAATATAATTTCGACACATTTTTACGAATGCTGATTTACATGTACACATAAAGTGGACATTGTTCTTCCCATATGATGTAATTCCATTATTGATATTTGTGATTTCTGATATATATACTGTGATCGAGTGTGATGTTAAATAGCCTAACTTTAGGCTTGCTGAGATGTGCCTGTAGTATTGCGGTGTCTCTTTAAAGGAAGGGGGAGTGTAGAAGAGGGACAGAGGAAAGAGATGAATAGAAGGCACCAGAACCACCTACCATGACCAAGTGCGCTGTAAATGTAGGACAGAAATTCGAGTGGAATACAAACGGATCATCAAGCGACATATTCGAGGAAAAACCATGTTTGGATGTGCCTTATCTGATTCAAATATTTTTAAATATGGTACCACATGCGATCATGGGAACACAGGAAAAGTATTTTTCCTCCCAAACATTTCTTGCATTTTGAAACGGAAAAGAAGAGTGGCAGTAACATACATCCCTGTGCTATCTTTCTCCGATTATCAATGGTAGGCATTGCATAATTCACCCTTATCCACCGGAGCCATTTGGTTCCTCCTCTTTGGGAAGAGGGGGACGCCAGAAAAAAAACCGACTACATCCAGTAGCTGCCTTTACGGTGGTGCCTGCAATTGTTTGGCAATGCCCTTTTCTCTCTTAGGAAGGACTTGCAGACAGTAGCGGGGGAACAAGCAGGGGAAGGATGCATTTAACGCTGGATGTGTGCTGCATTCAGGGAGATTCGGCAGTAATAGCAGCTCTAGCAGAAACAGCGAGTGCGGAGGGCCTGGGAAGCACCCAGCCCCACTATCTCCTCCTTTTCCTCCCCCCCTGCAGGACCATGCTTGCGTGAGGGATGAGGCTGTGCACAGGGACACCAGGCCAGAGCTGCGGCCTACTTCTCACAAGAGCCGGTCTCTCGACTGCAAGATCTGTGAACACATTGCCACCATCAAATCAGCATCTTTGGTACGCAGCTCCCTCTCTCCACCGTTTGCATAAAAAATACGTGTGTGTGTGTGTGTGTGTGTGTGTGTGCGCGCGCGCGCGCGTGTGTATGTGTGTGTGTGAGCGCGCGCGCGTGTGTGTTAGTGTATGTGTGCGTGCTGGCGGGGGGGAGGGGGGTTGTGAGGAGGGGAGGGAAGGGGTGTCTGTGTTCTCAGCTGTACATCTGTAGTCATGGCAACCAGATCCTGTTAATGGATGTCATTTTTTCCATCCTCAGCTTCCCTCTCTGCCTCTGCTTTTATGTGTGTGTGCATTGCATTTATATGTATTCCATGTAAATCTCTGCCTGCTGTCTATTACCAGTGAGATTTCATTCATGTCATACATTGTAAAAGGTGCATTTCCACATCTGCTCTCAATAGTCGTCTTAGATTGTTGTCTCATAGACTGGTCTTGATCCTCATCATGACATCATATAGATATCACTTGCTTATTGAAAAGGACACTGGAGTGATTGATTGATTAATTTGTGTTGCTTGATATTCTCATGAGTTATTCTATGCAGAATTTTAAATGGGATTCAACAACAGAGCCTCTGTAGATTGATTACACTTAGATTTCTGTATCACTTATAACCCCTCTTTGAATTCTTGGCTTGTCATGGACGTGTAGTAATCTGCAAACTGATTACTTTTCTTTGAAAGAATTGTTCTTCACCACCACTACCACCACCACTGCACTTTATGTGGTCTGTTTTTAGGCCATAGCCTCTCACTTACCAGCTGTCTCTCTTCTTTTACTTCTCTCTCCACCATGGCACTTGTTTCTGTCTGCCTGCTCTGTGTCTTTTACTTCCCATCTCCTGTGTTCCTCTGTCTAGGTCATCAGGTAGATCCAGGAGCATGAGCAGGACTTTGAGCTGCGGGAGCAGATGTCTGGGTATAAGCGCATGCGGCGGCAGCACCAGAAGCAGCTGATCGCCCTGGAGAACAGGCTAAAGGCCGAGATGGATGAGCATAGGCTCCGGCTGCAGAAGGAATTAGAGACACATGCGAACAACACTTACATTGAGCTGGAAAGACTGGCCAAACGCCACGCTGCTCAAACAGACAAAGAGGTAAAGCCACTACAGTAGGTGTTACTTATGAATGAGGTGGAAACTACAGAGTGATTTCATTCACTTTAAGTCAAACAGTGTGTGTGTACAGGCATTTCTGGGTGATAATTTGAATATTTTGATGTCTCCTCACAGATGAAGTCAGTGGCAGCAGAAGAGAGGAGGATCCAGCAACAGATTGTTGCTCAGCAAAAGAAAGAGCTGACTACTTTCTTAGAAAACCAGAAAAAGGAGTACAGGCTCTGCAAAGACAAGATCAAAGAAGTAAGTATCATGAATAAACACAGCACAAAGTTTATGAGCTTACACATCATATCTCTTAATATTCTCAGACAATTTTGATGGGATTTTTCTTTAGATCATACAAACTCTATTCACATTGTTCTGTTGTTTGTGTGTTTGTCAAGGAGATGAATGAAGACCCTTGCACACCCAAGGAGGAGAAGCAGGAGCGTCTGTCCAGGCACAAAGAAACAATTCAGCGCTCTCAGGCTGAGGAGGAAGCTCATCTGCTGGCCCAGCAGAGGCTGGTCTACGACCGGAGCTGCAGGGCCCTAAAACGCCGGAGTCTGGTCAGGAGGCATGAGTTTGAACAGGAGCAGCTGAGAGAGGTAGAGAGACTTCATGACATTACATAACGTTATGTGTCAGACTATGAAAACAATCACAAAAGCTTAATTCCTTCATATGGATGACTTTTCATTTACTACAATGTCAGGAAAAAGGCTGTAACTAACACTTATTTTCATTATGAAATCTTATTTTGCGGTAAAGTATAGTATGAAACAGAAAACACAGAAAATCCTCACATTGGGAATCTGGATCAAACTACGGTTTGGGATTTTTTTGTCTGAGTGCAAAGCTCCCCTTCCTCAGTAGGAGAGGGTTTGAACAAGACAATAAACACAGTGGCCTTCGGAGAACCTGTAGCATGCTGGATAAAATAACTCATTCGCTCCCTATAAAACATGTTCAATCTTGAACTTAAGAAATGATTTTTTCCTAACACTTCAAACAGTGACATTAAATGAAGCCCAGTTGGTGCACTGACTAAACTAAAGGCAGATTTTTTTTTTTTTTTTACAGCAGACTTAAAAAAAGACCACTCCTTACATTTAATGTGGTCGTCATTCATTAATTGAATTGATCATAAAACGAGTCAGGATCTAGGTCAGATAAACAATTTCCTATTAGATTTTAAAGATGTATGTCATCTGCATAGTGTATAAAAGGACAAGTGGTCCAGATGAATACCATAAGCAACTACTATTTGTGCAACATAGTGCTCACATGAAGCAAAAAACTGTACTTGCATTACTCCATAAAGTAAATGGACCAGCCTTATTCCAGCAGAATTTGTGTATATTGGTATTAAAATGGCATTTCATCAAACTTCCTTTTCCAGGAGCTGAACAAGAAGAGGACCCAGAAGGAGATGGAACATGCCCTGATGATCCGGCAGGACGAGTCCACCCAGGACCTGGAGCGAAGGCAGCTGCAGATGCTGCAGAAACTGCGTGTTGAACTCATGCGGCTGCAGCACCAGACAGAGCTCGAAAACCAGGAGGAGTACAACGGCCGGCGGCAGAGAGAACTACACAGGAAACATGGTCTGGAGCAGCGGCAGCAGCCCAGAAACCTCAAGGTACCTGAAGCATTCTCTTTCCCACTGTACTGTATATGGTTGTTTAGTGAAAGAGATATACAGTTTACTTCATTTCAGAAAAGCTTCTAGGAGGAACAGGACTTGTTTCATGATAGAAGGATTATACTGGGTTTAAAATGAAAGCTCTGCAGGTACTGAACATCTGTACCATCCTGCACTGCTGACATTTAACCGAACATGTACCTTGTATTCTTTTCTAAATTTACAAATAGAAAACTGTAGAAAAACATCAACCATGTTGCCATGAGAACTGCTTCTTCCAAAACATTGCAGTGATATTGTTCACAAATTTGAATATTTCTTTATATATTAATTGACAGTATTTTTTTACTTTGAGTTACTCTGCAGTGGACAAGTGAAAGCTCACGCAGGCAAACTGAAATTATTTCATTATTAATACCACTTAACCACTTTAAGATTATTTACTCCAGATTGAAAGGTAGCCTGAGAACAAAGTGAAAGTTTGTCTCTCGTCCACAAACAAAAAATTAATCAGTTAGTCAAATATTAAAGAGAAACATTAAAAGAGATTCATACAGCTGTGTTTTTCTATTATTGTACAGTAGGATTTATTCTGCATCCATCTCAAAATGAACCAGTATCAAAAACTGTTTTACGCCACATTCGGGTGACTTTTACCATCCGAATGTGACGTGAGAAAACAAGACACAAACTTTTTTCTTTTCTTTTTTTCTTTCTTTCTCTCTTTCTATTAACCCTCTGCAGACGCTGGAGATGCAGATCAAGAAACAGTTTCAGGATACTTGCAAGGTGCAGAACAAGCAGTACAAAGCTCTTCGGAACCATCAGCTGGAGGTCTCCCCCAAAGGCGACCATAAGACCATCCTGAAGAGCCTGAAAGAGGAGCAGACGCGCAAGCTGGCTGTACTGGCCGAGCAGTACGAACAGAGCATCAACGAGATGATGGCTTCACAAGCGGTACGGGGATCCCGAAGCATCTTGTCATGAGTTGCAAAAGTGGACCTCATTCATCATTTGTATGTTGTATATCTATTTGTGCAACACATTTGCCCTTCACACAAACCTAATGGTGGCAATGGCCTCTGTATGGGCATCAGTTTCTTTTCACCGTCGTTGTGCATTTGAAAATAGCAGAATGCTGTTTAATGCTAAAGCTTTGCTAAACGTTGTTGGCCTGTAGTTTGACAAATGAAGCCCAACCTAGGCCTTGCTGCTAATGTGTTTGTGACCACCTCTGTCCTGCTGGGTCTCTAGATGCGATTAGAAGCAGAGCAGGAAACAGAGTGCCAAGCTCTGAAGCAGCAGCTGAAGCAAGAGATGGAGCTCCTGGACGCCTACCAGAGAAAAACCAAGTCACAGATGGAGACCCAACATGAGCGAGAGCAGCAGAAACTTGAGCAGAAGGTCTCCATACGCAGAGCGCACCTTGAACAGAA
Organism: Seriola dumerili; assembly: GCF_002260705.1. Lineage (NCBI taxonomy): Eukaryota > Metazoa > Chordata > Actinopteri > Carangiformes > Carangidae > Seriola > Seriola dumerili. The sequence continues at coordinate 1,466,493 of NW_019174697.1, forward strand.
GGTAGGTTTAAAATGGAAGCCATTCAAAAAGACTTGATATAATGCAGCATAATACCAAACTGTATTAGAAATACCTCAGCATAGTAGGCAAATAGACGAAAGTGCTGAAGAAGACCTAACATTATTATGGTAGCAGTTGCAGGTGTTAGTGGCCCCTAGAGGCTGCAATGTTCATTACAACCACAAGTGCCAGACAAACTTAAACTTTTACTGCTCTTTGACCATACCAGTAGTGTAGCTAATGCTAATGTACATTTTGCGGCATAAACCTCAGGTTCTGTTACTTCTGACCTGGAATGAATTGGCAGAGTTTACAGTTTGGTAGGCAATGGATAGCTTTCACCAACTGTCGGCGGTTGGTTGGGATATTTGTATAGTTGGAAGTTGTTACTGGTAAAGCTCGTTGCTGGTAGGTGAGAAGAAGAGGCTGGTGACCACAGAGCCCTGCAGTCCTCTCCACGTCAACAGTAGAGTTAATACAAGGGACTGACGGGTATAGGAAACTGAGCAGAAAACATGGATAAAAATCAGCTAAAATAAATAAATACAAAAAAGTTTGTTCTTGTGGGTGTTAGAATAAAAGTCAGGGGTACTTCTGAAAGGCCTGAATCAACCCTTGTGTTTTATTGACACTGGCTTTACTTCCACATTGTGGGGAAATCCCTTCGTCCCCAGTCCTGTATGTGTAAAATACAATGATTGCAAAATCAATACATTTAAATACTTCTAGCCATGCTAATGGCAATAACAATAGCAATGTCGGTCAGTCTGTTGTCAGTCCTCTACATTAGTGATGAGTGAACAATCTCAGCAACTATTATATGGATTGCCATGATATTTTGTAGAGACATTCATGGTCCCCAGAGGATGAAATCTGGTTGACGTGAGGTTTTAAGTGACATGTCTCAACAACAACTGGATGGATTGCTATGAAATTTAATACAGACGTTCATGTCCCCCTCAAGATTATGAAATTCAGGATTATGAATTTGTTCGATACTTTGGTTCATGACATACCTGCAAAAATAATGATATTCCCATCAGCCTCAGCTACAATTTGTGTGTTGTGCTTATTACCAAATGTTAGCATGTTAACATGCTCAACTAAGATGCTGAACAAACATCATACCTGCCTGGCATCAGAATGTTTACACTGTCATTGCAAGCGTGTAAGCATGCTGACTATAGCATTTAGCATAAAGCACAGTTATCTCTAAGTATAGCCTCACAGAGCTGCTGGCATGGCTCTAGACTCTTGGTCTTACTTTTCTTATCTTCTGAAAGCGTGTCACCTAAAGCTCAAAGAAGCATCTTGCTTTGTGTGACCAACAGTCCGAAAAACCAAAAATTTTCCATGACATACTGTAGGACAAGGAAAAACAAAAAATCCTCACATTTGAGCAAATGGACTGAAAATCACTTGAATTTTAATTGATAATTAAAATAGTTGGATATTACTTTCATGTTGATTGTCATATTGACTAATGATTTCTGCTTTAGAGGTGGTGCTAAAGGTCAGGAGAGCCACCGCTGACAGTAAAACTAATCCTTTAAGAATCCATATTAAATGTCACAGCAATCTGGCAAGTGGCTTGTATGATTTCTTACTCTGAAAGTGTTAGTTACTGACAGCAATGATGCCTCGCTAGCACGACCAAACACATGCTCAAATTTGGTGTCTATATAACGAAATAACTACCATATTGTTTTTTTTTGTTTTTTTTATTGCAGATTGAGGAGGAACTGGCCGCACTTCAGAAGGAACGTACTGAAAGGATCAAGCACTTGTTGGAACGTCAGGACAGAGAAATTAACGCTTTTGACACAGAAAGTAGAAGTCTCGGCTTTGGAAGCCTGGGATCTCTGGACTTCCCCAAAGAAGACAACAGATGAAAGTGGACTTATCTTTAGAGGACAACATATCCGTGCCCTTTTCATGTCCACTTGACCGTTTGTCACATCCACGGTGACAAAGCTGGATAACTTTCTCTATTGCTTTTCTTCTTCTCTTAGATATTGCATCTTTGAATCGAGGTGTTACGTGCAATGAGAACTTCTTTTGTGAAACTTGAAAGGGGGAAAGTAAAACAAAAGAAATCTACAACAACATGTCAATAAAAATCAAACCTAGTCAGTGTAACTCAAAACTTATGTGTTAAAAATAACAGACTCTTTCCTCCATGCCATTTCCTCCTTTTGGTATGAAATGAATAAATCAGGAAATTTTAGTAAAATGGGCACTTTGATATGTTTAAGTAGAAACTCATCATGTTCATATGATGCTTAATGTGTGTGTTACATGGAGGGACATTGTGGAATGTGAGCTGCGGACTCCCCCGTGGTGTTAAGCTGCTTTGTCTTTTTTTTTTTTGTATTCGTTTGGTTTCATTTTGTTCTATTTATTTTATTTTATTTTATGCTCTGAATGTGAATATTACTGTATGGGGTCACTGGATAAAGTCAGAGTTTATTCATTTTTTAATTTTTCTTTGGTCATACTTCCATATTGTGCTTATGCATACAGTATACTGTGGTCCCTCACTTTTCTAGGCAACAGTTCTTACCTTTTCTTTTATTTGATATGTAGGATCAATTGGCATTAGCTTGATCAACCCGTTTATCTTATCACAATTCAAGATCCCACTTGGTAAAACTGCTTATTATTGCATGCACTTTAAGGACAAATTCAGGTTGTGAAGTGAAGCATGAATCTGTCAGAGATTTTAGCTGTTTGTAAATAAAAGTGGTCATAGCATTTTTTTGTTTTAAGCCTATGGATACTGGACATAAGCGCCATATTTGATATGATAATTTCACAAATGCCTTTATTTAAGTTGTGCCTGAAGCAGATTTGAGTTACGTGTTTGTTATATCTATATTTTTATTTACTGAGGCCGGCACCATTTTGTTTTGGTTTCATCTAAACTTGTGAATCATTTAATGTTCACTTATCAAAGTTCTTGTAAAGGAAAATGGTGAGAATTGTGCTGTATAACTTTTGATATGAATATTTGTACATGAGAATATAGCTAGAACATACAGAGACACTGGTCTATTACTGATAACAGAGCTTAACGATAAAGATTTTGCTTCATTTTTGTTTTATAATATAGAGATATGGTCATACAATAGCTCAATATATTGCTAAGTCAAATCACTAGACTCTCAGATTGTATAAATGCTGGTCAATGGAACCACAGACTTCTTATAATATCATTCCGATGATCTTTTATTGATCAGCGGTTCTACAAAAACAAACACAACAACACGTGGGTCCAGATTGCATTTGAGTAATTAGTGTCTAATGATCAGATTTACATATTTTTTGCCATGTTCATTATGGTCATTGAACAGGTTGCACAATGTTTCCATTTATACTGAATGGAAAGATAATTGTTTGGTGCTTAATTTCTAATACCACCTTTAGCCTTGTAGTTTTTTGTCTTGGAGAGACGATTGATTTTTACAAAATGTAAACATGAAGCATTTTGAAACCCCCTCTGAGTCAAAACACTACTAAGTTTTTCAGACACTCATGACATATTTAGAGTACCCCATGCAGTGAAACCCTCTAAAAATGAAGTATATGTATGAAAAAATAAACACTATTTTATCACGGGTCAGTTTTTGAAACATTGTTTAATGTGGTGGTCTTGAATGCAACCCTGTTGTGTTTGACAGGTATTTCATGACCGGTTTTCTTTCTTTTCATTTCAGAGCCACGACTTGTATTAATGTTCAGTCATGTTGCTCACAGGGCTGAAAGGTGGAAGGTGTCCCTTGAATTGATAAAGTATTTTAAATGGAGGTATATAATGACATTCAAGTACAATTTGTGATGGCAATAGAACTTAAATGCTCTTGTTTTACACATAGAAACTTAAATTCTGAATTTGTTATGTTTGACCAGAGTGTGTTCTGAAGTTGAATGGCTCCTATAGATTTTTCAGCCTTTTACATTTTCACAAACTTTCTGAAATTTGATGAAAACGTTTCTCATATGCAGTAAGGCCTTTTGTCTGGTCACATATAACTGAAGCCTTGTGGACAAACGGTTCCATATAAAAGTGCTACTGGGGTGCTTGAATAAGGTTTTGCCTGACAGCTTCAGAACAGTTATGAACCTTACAATCTGTGTGGATTTTAAGTTAATAGAAAGATGTATTTAGTTAGAATAAAGGGGACTTTCCTAAACAACCTTATTCACCATTTCCTGTGCAGTTAAAAGACAAAATAAAAGAGATTCTGTTGAAAAAAAAAAGGAGTCTCAGTCAACATCCTGCATCTTATGACAGTGCATTTCATATTGTTTGTGCTTGCATTTCTTTGTAATGCTTTGTTATGTGGTCTAGGTGTTCTCACTTTTGCTTTTCTCAGGTACAGTATGCCCGCAATGACCTGCGTTGTGTTGAATGCTGATTTTTTTTTTTTGTTTTAAAAAAAAAATCATTTACTGTAGATCCTCAAACACACATGCAGGTCAAAGAAAACTTGTGAAAACCACAACTTTGAAATGGGAACAAGAGGTGTGAGGGAAGTTAAACTGCAGAGCGTCAAGTGCCACTTTCAAAGACTACTCGCATTTCAGGGTAAACTTGCTTGATTTAGGTGTTGATTGGCGGGGATTTTTTTTTGGCATGTCTTTACTGTATATGCTGGCAGGAATCCCAACTGAAGTTTCCTTGAAATGTCAACGTTTTGCTGCACCATCTGCAGCAGTTGCCTGCCCCACCACAACCCCTCTATTATCCCCTGGGGCAACTGGAAAGCCCCGAGGATAGCATACAAGTGGTTAGCCTTTACCTGAAGTAGTGCTGACAGGGTTGTGGTGTGTTGAGTTCCCCCTGTCTTTTCTCAAGTAGACAGTGGTTAAACAACAATACATCATCGAGTGTGGATGCTTGAAACCAAGACGTGATTACCACAAAAAAACAATGGAGATCATGTCAGCTCTCAGTGAGCTATTAAAGTTTATCTATTGCTCCCACACATAGCAATGTTTTTCTGTCCTGCAGTCTGACCTGTCATCAACCCTGTGATGCAGACGGCTGACTAAACACATCATCTTGTGTCTCCAAGCAGAAGTGACCACCATTCATAGAAGTTAGTAATGATAGTGGTGACGATGATGAGATTAGACAACACACGAAAAACCCAGTTTGTGTTATTTTGATATTTTGTACGTCCCTCTAGTTCCTCCATCCAATCCACCCAAACCAATCACAGGCCTGGAGGATGCAACACCATTACATATCTCGCACATGTAAAAGTTTCTGATTGAGAAATGCATTTCCTGTGACTTTGCCAGCTTCCTGCACAATGCTCATACGAAACACTGCTGCAAAAAGACAGGAGTGTTTGAAGAGCAGTTGTTACAGTTGTAATGATACAATTCAGTGGAAGTGTTTATCAGAAACAGGAGGCTGGTGAAAATTCCCTCTTACGATTGTTACTTAGACTTTTCACTTTTCAGTGAAACTGAATTTGTTGACTACCTCAGGGTAAACTTTGTGAGGTAACCATTGTAGCACCCAGGCACCAATAGCTGCATGAGTGTCTTTTGCTGTTGTTGAAATATCTAAGTCATATTTAACTGAAAGATCCGCACGAGACCCTGGATGATTTCTGAATTAAAGGAATTTCTGTTTTATGATGGAGAACGTGCATGAGAAACATCATCACTGTGAAGCTTTCTGCACTAAGTAAGTGATCTCACTTTTACTTTTTTCATTCCCACTAAGTTCTCACCTTCTCACCCACTCTCTCTAGAGGGCAGTAAAAAAGCATGTCAGTGAACTGTGTCAAGGGGTAGGCTGACCAGAACCTTCAATTATTTTCATGCACATTTGACACAGTTTTTTTCTAAATTCAGCAGGTTAACGTTCCTCAAGCGATTTAAATATATCAGATACGAGTATATTTCTCCATGAACAAATAAAAAAAGGAAGTGCTGTTAAAATGTTTTTTTTTGTTGCAATGGTCACACATGTAATAATAATAATTAGACAGTGTCCCTACATGCCTGCTCTGTGCACAGGCATGTAGGGACACTGCCCATTGCAGAGGAAAGAAGAAGAAAAAAAAAAAAAAATGCACATCTGAAAAAAAGGAGAAAATTCTGGGAAATTTGGTTGCCTCACAAAGTGCACGTCATTTCCTCCTATGACAAGTGTGTGGTTTCTGTTTTTTTTTTTTATAAAAGTTTTAGAGCAGTGTGATTATGACAAATCGGTACAATTTGCCTGCGATACTGAGTGGAGAATGAATGGTCATGTAAAGAGCATGTATTTTCAACAGTTTATGGAGCTAGCAACAAGTAAGTTTTATATCATTTTTCCTGAAACATCAACAAAACAATTAAACACAAAAGCATATTTTTCTTGACATTGTGCATGCTGGTGCTGTTGTGGTTATGTTTAGTGCCTTTTAGCTGCTGTTAGACTGACTCAAGGTTCATATTCAACTTTAGTGCTTCACAGTTTTTTTAACATTCAATTTCAACATTAAGTTTTGTTCCTGCATCAATGTAGTAAATTAGTTTTTCAACTGTTTGGAGAATCTGGCCAAAATCTAAAAAGACTGACAATGTATGATGGCATCTGAGCACATCATACCTAAACTCAGCTGTTGTATAATATGTCTGAACTGACAACATAGCAGACTTGTGGTGTTCTGTTTTCACTTGCTGAATGTTTGCTAGGTGGAGAATCTATTTTTACCTCTGCTATTCGCCGCTCGTGGCTTTAAAATGCAGTTCCCCTCACTGATGTGATGCAGGATAACCATAACTGACCAGTTCCTTTCTCCTCAGCATTACTCTCTGTCCTGCTGCTTATGGCTGTTGATTCAACACGAACGGTGGCAGCGAGCAGAAACCAGCAGTGTGGGAATTCTCTCCAACAGACTCTGAAGCTCACCAGACTTGCACAGAAAGAATCTGTCGATCTAATCAAAACATATGTGAGTACAGACATAAAAAGCTATAGCTTATTTTGCTGTGTTAAATTCCCATGTGCTTGCTCAGTATTTTACATACTACTGTATATGTGTGTGGTTTAATTCATCTGATTATATTTTTGTCCTTTGCTGTGTTTTTTTGCAGAAAGCCTCTCAAGGAGAGATTTCAGAGCTCTTCTGCAAGGTGTCAGTTAACAACGTCCCTGACCCCAACATCTCTGGCCTGGAGCCCTCAGAGAGGATCGTGAGCATCTACACACACCTCCAAGCCTTCATCCCGCATTTCAAACGGGTGTACGAGCAGCAGACAGACTTGCAGTTACCCATGAGCCCGCTGCTGGCCGAGCTCAGCGTTGTCAAAGCTCACAGCAGGAACCTGGCTGCTCTCATCAACAGCTTTTATCAGAGCCTCTTCCCAAACCTGCCTGTACCAGAGCCAGCAGGGGGGGCGACGGCACTACCTCCGCCTCAGAACGTGTTCCAGCAGAAGGTCTACGGCTGTGTGGTCCTGAAGACCTACAAAGAGTTCCTGTCAAACGTCTCCCGAGAACTGAGAAATCTAAAGAGCAAAGTCTGCAGGAGGAGGATACAAATAAACACACCCTTCTTCTGAGGACGATCCGAGGCTGACCTTAGACAGTCGTTTTCCAACAATATATATATATATTTTTTCTTTTGATAAAGTGAAATAAGATGTCTGGTACATCAGTGTAATGACACCTACAGTATTTATGATATTTAATATTTATTTTCTTGTATGTTTCGGAGAAAACGGGACACTGTTAAAAGATGAAGACTGTAAAGGTTATCTCTATGCAACTGATGTATATTTAATATATCTAATATGTTATGTACTGGTTCTACTTTGCTGGTGTAAACTTATTTACTATGACAGAAGTATTAAAAGATACTTTACATATGTACTTATTTGTGAACTCTGATTTCTTTGCGTGGTTGCATCAATAATGTACAATTTCATCAACACGCGAGAGTCTGGAAAAAGACAATCGCAACAAACTAAATTGATTTTTATGTTTTACTTAAGTCTTCAATTGAAGCAACAATACATACGTTTCTACAGTGCTGACAATTTTTTCCTACAAGTTTAAAAGAAACACAAAAACAGTATGATTCGTGCTCGAAGCATCATGTGCTGTTTTCTGCACAGAATCAGTCCATCAAGAGGAGTTAAAAGAAAATCAGGAAGCTGCTGAGACGCTGACTGAGCTGATATCAGCTCAGAATGACGCATGTGTTCAACACAAGGCTGCATCAGATAGGAAAGATTTCATGACACTGGCGGGCTGTCTGGCCAGTCACAAGGTGTGGGTGGGTGTGGGTGGGTGTTGGTCAGATAATTGTACGTGGTATGCACCGGCTTCATCATATCAACAGAGACGCAAGTGTGAAGTTGACATTCTGCAGAAAACCCCTCCCCTTTTTTTTTTTAAATTGATGAATAATAGACGCTGCGAGTAAACTTGTCTTCTATATATATATGGATCATAGATACCAAATATATTTGTTGAAATGAAGTAATGCTTAACTAAACTTTCCTCAGATCACAAGCTTTCAGGAAACTGGAAGTAGATGGGGGATTCACTCTAGGTCATGAATCAAGTTCCTCGTTATAACTCTGCTTTATTTAAAGCACAAAGCCAGAGGGTACCTCAGGACAACAGCAATTCTTCAGTCTACATTATTTATTCCATTTCACTACCCACTTAATGCTTTACAGGACCTGATAGGTCACTCATAAGTCCTCACCGTACAACACTTTTTTTTGCCTGCAAATACGAGAAAAGATAACCTGCACAACTTCAACTGGAAACAAACGGAATAACGTGCAAACCTCGACAGAAGTGGACAGGGCTGGAGATTGAACCCAGGACCCTTTGCAGCTGCTGTAACCACTGACCCACCTGTCATCAATCTACAGCTCAACACTAAGACAGTGTGTTGACTTCTGCTAAACTTCAATATTTTTTTTCTCAAACTAGTGTTTCCAAGGTCAATAATATAATTTTCTGTAGAGTGCTTTCTGAGTGAAGGAAAAAAGAACATGATAAACTATTCCTTATTTAGACAAAAATACAATCAGCTTAGCAAAGCTTGATGCTAACTATATGCAGCAATACTAACATTTGTTGCATTAGATTAAATTTAAATGCAAGATTTTTCAACTAATATGAGGAAAGTTATTATTGCATTAGCTGTTTGCATTATACACTGACAACAGACAGCAACGACATCAGTGACCTCAGCTAAATTTAAACTAAAAAGATCATGTTGACCAAATGTTATACACTCAAAGGTTTTAGGGATTTATATACATGGAAAATACTTATTAAACTGCTGTTATATGATGGATCATGTAGTACATGTGCAGCAACATTTCTCTACAAATAGGCCGCCTGTGATCAGGACTGAAATACAGACCACTTTACAACGTGGTCTGTACAACGATGAACAATTAAAAATCAGACCCACAATCAGGCTACATGTCATATTTTATTGCAAAAATATGGACAGTTTAAAAGGCCTTAATGATATAATGTCATGAACAGTATAAGTGACAAATCTAATAATTTAAATGGATGAGAAACTGCATAAAAATGACCCAGAATGTATCATATTGAAAAGCACTATATTATACATTTTACATAATCTGAAGATGTATAAAAAAATGTCATTAATGAATCAGGTGCAAGTTCAATTTCATTTAACATGATTTATATGTTTTGACCTATGGAGGGCAGTATACACTCGTCAATGAGGATGTTGACTAGAGTATGAAGTCGCAGTGCATCAGAAGTGCCGCTGGGTATCTTGCATTGTATGTATTGCATTCTCGACAGTCTATCAGGAAATGTTAAAAAATGAAGTGTATGTTTATTTCCAACATACAATACATATTCAGTGCCAGACTGTACAGTAACACCAAAAGCTGGGGACTTAATTAAAAAGTCACGACCAATGTCTTTAATGAAGAAACTACATTAGGTTGTGGAGTCAGTGCAGGTCAGTATAGATAAGAGTAGAGCAGCAGCTTTCCATAAAATGAAAAAAAGATTTGTAAGATTAGAGATCTGCTTCTGACTGCCCATTTATAACCCACTTGCCTTAATCTTCATTATTTTGAGCCTTTCTGAAAAGGCTTACATGAGATTACTGTTCTTGATGTTTTGACCAAAAAGTGGGAGTAATAGGACTGATAATATCTCTTGAAACATCTGGTATGATGAAGCTGCAAAGAGTTTGGTCACACTTGTATTATATGTCGGAATAAAACAAACGTGGTTTTAAGTGTAAGTTACAGCAGACATAAAATGTTCAACCATCAAGCATGACTTCCTCATGATTTTATGATCTATGAAGGCTCAGACTGAGTAATATTTAAAGTGTTCATAAATATAATTAAGAGTGAGCATAATAATGCGTTTCCATAATCTCCAACACACACTCTGTTGTGACTTCTCTGAATTGTTAAAGAGAATTTTCCAAATTTAAAATATTGTAATGACATCATATACCACAGTTCACTTGAGTTATTTCCATAAGTAGTTTGCTCTCTTGAGGGTACACTGACTTTTCTGAGAAAGCATGGTGTGAACTGCTGGTTGTTTTGTTTTCAAGGTTCATGTAAACTGAACTGCATTAGTTTGTCTCTAAAATCAGACTAAAATCTGATTATGTCACTACTTACAGTACATCACCCTTCTCTCCTCTGAATTAGAACTAATCAAATTTTGCTTTTTAGCATTTAATCTTGCATGACAGCACTCCCATTTCCTTTTTATCAGAAATGCACATTGTGAACTGGAGTCAGACCTGCTTCATGGGGTCTTTTATTGTGCAAATGTGGTGCGCAGAGCATGCATCAAGTTAAATATGCTGCAGAGTGTCAGAGTCAAGGCATTTCAAGTTATTGTCTTACTGTTGTTTGACACATATAGATACTTTGACAAACCTGTATATACCTGATTATTTAGAGTTATTGATTTATGGCATTAACATTTGTAAAGGTTCATCTAGCATCCATATTTGCATGCATAGTCATACTGTCTTTTACTCCAGACGTGGATATTTGATTATTGCTTTGTCGAACTACTAACAGCCTGATTGTGGTGATTCACTGATCCACTGATTATCTAATATTATTGCTTACAGTTAAATAAACTACCCCTAAACATCCACAATACACATATTTTCTTTGGATTTGCATAGTTATTCACTAAGTAAGGCATATAGTCAATGCAAGCAGCAAAGGTTGGTGTTGGAAACAAGCAATAGTTGCTGTTATAATTAATAGAGTCTTCACAAAGTCACTGAATAGTGAAGTGTACCAACCTCACTTACACAGAGTTGTCGTGTCCATATTCAAAAAGCGAATGTTCATTCTTGATTCAATTTCAAAGCCGTCCAGCAACTGCAAAAGAGTTTGACATTAGTTAAAACTGAAACTCCTTCCAACGTCATTCATCCATATCAACTATATTGTATAGCATAGTGTATATTCTGTGCACCTACCTTGAGGAAATGCTCAAATGTAATTCCCTCATAGAATTCATCAGGTTCCTGTGTATGAAAATGTGAGGTTACTGACACTGTACGGGCAAAGAGTGATTCAAACTTAAAGGTCCCATATTTTACACTTTTTTGGTATCTTTTATTTTATTTTTATTTTTAAGTGTTGATATCTATAAGAAGATATATTTGTGATTTTAAGTACCAAAACCCATCTCAGTGTACTTTTACATGATTGATTGGCTGACTGTTTTCTGAGTGATCAGATAAAATATAGCAGATTTCAGGTAAACACTCAGAGAAACCAAATCCTGCAAGGTTGAATGTTGGTCTGGGTGGGCTGGGCTTGGGGGATGGCTGAGGGCGGCGACTGTTTTGTTGTGACATCACAAAGTTACAGACGTCCTGGCAGCTCGTTTTAAGGCTCAGTTTCTGGTTCCAGGCTGTGTGCATTTCTCTGTGGACTGAGCACTTTAATACTTTCACAGTATTAATATAGAACCTAGACCTGCTTTATAATCAAAAAAGACATGGAAATCTCACTTTATACAATATGGGACCTTTAATGTTATCTTGAGATAATTTAGCTGACATACCATGTGTCCCATAGAAATACTAGCCACCTCCAGCATGGCTGCATCAGCAATGCTTTTGGCTGTTTCCTTCCCCAGTGCCCCACTGCGAGATAACAGCTCCTCCACCACCTGGACAGATGTGAACAACAGCTGAAATGTAATAATATTTCTACAATGACTTCAACATTTGCAGATCTTCTAAGGCTTGAGGAAATGGCATGCCTCTTTCCTTCCCTTATTAGCTGGCAATTATTATTTTGCAGGAAGGCAGCTTACACTCAAGTGTGGGAGTAAGAGATGCCCAATAACCATCAGTGGAGTTACATATAAAACACAGAGACAGCTTTGTTCTACTATGGCTAATCTGAATCATGCTCATAGTTCAGCTGAAAATGATCAAATGATGGTGATTAACACAAACACAGATAACAGTAAAACCCACATGATAAACTCATGGTGACCCAGGATGATTTTACCATTTGTTATCTTTTCTGGTTACATGCAGACATAAGTTCAGAGGCATTTTTTTTCACCCATAGAAGTAAACAGAGGCTTACATGTCTGTATTCTTCAAGAGTTATTGTCCCGTCGTTGTCTGTGTCATGCATGTTGAATAAAACTGCAGAGGAAAACACAACAGTCAGTTCAATAACAGCTCTGTCTCAGTAACAGATAATGTCAAGCATGCGATCATGGGATTTGTTTTAAGACACACATCTCAGTTTCTCCTTCCTGACACTCTCACGCTGTTCCTCTGTCATGTGCAGAGACGGGGGCCTGAAATGGGACATGACCACCAGGAACTCCTCAAAGCCGATCTCCTCAACCGTCCCCTCACCATTCTGGCGATAGTTTCTGTTGGAGTACACAAAGACCACATTAAAATCCCTCAAATATACTGATGCAAACTATGGAGTTCTACCTACAATTTAAGTGAAATTCCTAAATTTAATCCAACAGCATGTGAGATTGTGATTTAACTGTTTGTGATACCTTGAAAAGAAAAGTACCTAAGTTTGTGTAACTTTCAAACTTAAGGTGTCGACACTGTACCTTCTGTCAAAGAAAGCCTCTATGATCTGTGCACGGATGGGGTTGCATGCAAGATCTGGGATTTCATTGAAGTGATCTCTCCTGAGGGAGTAAAAAGGTTTTTAAGGAGTGGCACTGGAGTGACATAATTAATCATATGTTACACACTAACATGAAGCCTGTTAGGCAGGTTTCCAGTCACAAAGAAAGCTGGCAAACGGCCAAGCTGAATTATTAAGAAAAGTCATTTGCTTAAAATAATAAATCACAAGAAGACAGAAATCCGAAGATGATTTATTAAGAAAATGACTTAAAAAATAAAATAAAATAAAAATAAATCAGTACTTAAAAATGTTAAAACAAGTTACCGTAGACTTTCTTCATTGTGGCTCAACTGTTTGAATCTTTTATGCAGGACTGCAATCTGTTCAAGTGAAACTAAGAACAAACAAGAAGCAAACCTTAGGGCTAATCACCTGAGGTGATTTCCTGCACATGCAAAAACAGACAAAGCAGGCATACAACTCTTCAAAGCAATTAAGCATTACTCATATTGACATTTTAAATAAGTAATTCATTTGTTGAGAATCTGATGGCAACAGTTCTTTAATCCCTCAGAAGGTTTACTGGAGGCTTTCAAGGCAGTAGATTTGGATATGCAAAACACATTGCTGCAGTTTGGTGTTGTCTGTTCCTATGCAACTATCACACTCAGTGAAACTTACACTCCCATTAAATTCAATTATTCATTGCTACTGCACCAGACAGGCTGGTTTAACTAAGCCACGGAGATGCTGGTACATGTGTAATCAAATAAAAGCCTAATGCAAAATAATGAGCACTGCATTGCTTAACACGTGGTCGATATTACGTCGAATTCCCCCTTTGGGACTGAGTTAAAATTAGACTTGACTTCAAATTATATTTCCATCACGCATCATACATGTCTGACTGTCATTTAAAAAGCCCGTGCAAACAATAACAGTACTCACACCCCGTCTTTTCCGCCAGATCAATGTATTCTGGCTGACCAGGTAAGGACTGTAGAGCACCCATTCCTCCAAAAAGCTCCTACCTGACCGGTCCAGTTTTAACGGGACCCGAGACACAAACGAACCGAAAGTGTAGGAGCTGAAACGGATCTCAGAGGATCATGTTTCGGAATCATCCATCTCCACCTGGGCGTCTGTGTAACAGATGCAGCTCACACCTCCTCTTTCCTGCGCTGTCGCAACTTCCGCAACTATCGTCTTGATGACGACACAGTTTTAGGAACAACAGGCTGCAGCTTGAATTATTTATTCAGACTTTTCTTTTATTATTTATTCAGTGGCTGCGAGCATTGACTGTGACCTATTTGTTTACTGTTCATGCAGGAAGGATGGAGTGCAGAGATAGCAGGTGCGCAAGTAATTCTCAAACATCATAATACAGGCGTAATTGACTGAAAGATGAGACATATTGTTACAAACTGCACATAATTCTGAAATATTTCAATTATTTTTATATTATTTCACCATGAATTATGATTACACCAATTTACTGCTTTAATCAATTTAGACCTGCCTGTTCCACAGGTGGATCCACCTGTAAAGGCTCAAAGGGGAGAGTTGGGCTGGTTGCAAAAAGTCCTCCAATCAGAAACATGATAGAGGGATGGCGCTCGTACTGCACATGCTCAGTTAGACCCTCCTCCAACCAGGAAGTCAGCAGAAACACTCAACATCTGCTGCTGCATTTATTGAAAAAGACTTGTTTTGAAGGTATGAAAGTAATTTTTTTCATGAGTGGTATTTTTTGTCAAACTGTCCGGACCTTGTATCAATTCATCAAAACTTACTTAGCTTGAATCATTGTTTTGACATGGTTAGCATGTGTCAAACTAAGCGTATCCAGCTAGCACATGATGCTCTGTCATGGCTGATAGGATTGGGATGGTTGCAATAACTTATTGTAACTGTCCCCAAGTTAAGCAATCATATCAAAACAGACCACACAAGAGTATGTCTCAATGGTTTTAGTTCAAAATATGCAGTATATGCAGCTAAATTTGTCCCATAGCAAAAAAGATGTAACAATAATTGCTCATTTTAATGTATAAGAGAATACAAACAAGTTATTTTGGGAATTATTTTGTCTGCCTATTATGGTATCCTAGTATATATTTTTAATGTATATTTATATATTGGAATACCATGGTTATTGAGACAAAAACCAAAAGTTAATTAGTGAAATTAAATGTATTTTGAATATTTTGCAACTATCCCCGATCCGTGTTGCTACTGTCCCCAGGATTGGGGTCAGTTGCAACGTCGGAATTCTTCCTTTCAAATAAATATTGTGAATGATATGTCATATGTTATCATTTTTTGATGGTGTGGGTAATTAGCAGACAGATCCTAAAGGAGTTTTTTTATCAAAACGCAACTGGACTTTGATTATTTGTCTGGGAAGACGTTTCACCTCTCATCCAAGAGGCTTCATCAGTTCGTGTACGCATCTGACCAGGCTGGGACTGGTCTAACTTTCTGG
Organism: Seriola dumerili; assembly: GCF_002260705.1. Classification (NCBI taxonomy): domain Eukaryota; kingdom Metazoa; phylum Chordata; class Actinopteri; order Carangiformes; family Carangidae; genus Seriola; species Seriola dumerili. Next base: position 1,482,116 of record NW_019174697.1, read on the forward strand.
TGTGGAGACCCAAGTATTTAACCTCTTGTGGGCGTTCACAAGGCTGATGATGTCATTGGTTTCTGTTTGTGCTCCAAGTGTCAACGACAGTCGTTTGCACGACCGTTGTTGGTGGGAAGTTGGTTTGTGTGAACGCCCACAAGAGGTTAAATACTTGGGTCTCCACACCAGAAAGTTAGACCCGTCCCAGCCTGGTCAGATGCGTACACGAACTGATGAAGCCTCTTGGATGAGAGGTGAAACGTCTTCCCAGACAAATAATCAAAGTCCAGTTGCGTTTTGATAAAAAAACTCCTTTAGGATACCATGACCTGGACAAATGAGAATATACACAGGCTAGCAGACAGATGTAAGTTTAATATATAAAAGTTTGATTGGTCTTGTCCAAATAGTCTCTGAGTAACTGAGAGAAATACAAAAAGTGTTGCAATCATCCCCAGTCTCCTCTACTGTGGATTATACACCTACAAAACCTAATTTTAAATTCTGGACATTTCAAGGCGTCCAAAATTATCAAACATGTCAAGCTGAACTAAAATGATGTACAAGACATCTAAGGATGGTTCTATTTGATATAGTTGTGTAGCCTTAAAAACATGGCACTTTGATAGATAGAAGTTTCCAGCGTCAAGAATGAACTCTGAACCTCACTCATAGAAGTAGGTCAAATACTGTGTATTGTTTATTGTAGCCTTTGCTGCTAAACTGACAGTGCGTGACTTTTTGCATCTTGCTAGGAGTTTAAATATTTGTGGTAGTTATCAGAACTGAATAGCATGTCCATTGTATTTGATCAAGTTGGAAGTTTAAACTTCTGACCTCTGCTTCTGACTCCATGAGCAGACTTGTCATCTACTTGAGCTTAACTAAACAATACACATCCAACTGTGAGACCCAAATGACTCCCTCCTCTCACAATACTTATGGGGGTGTGGCTTGGAGTTGAACATGTTTGAATATTGCAAACCACAGTCAGTAAGCATCAGGTTTCTGCCATTTGTGAGTCACTGTAAGAGCCTGGACTCCTAAAACTTACTCAGACACAACATGTAGGGAGTGATATCATCCACATATCCTGCATGAGAATCTTAGAGCTAAAATGTCTTTTGTTTGTCAAAAAAAAAAAACCATAAAGCTCATCTTTCTTTAGCGATTCATATGATGTTTTTGTAAAACCTGACCATATGTGATTATATCCAAAGCTTATTCTATTTTTACTCAGACCTGCAATGTGAAAATCTAACTATACACATGGAGGATGTGTCCAAAAATATGTTATTGATTAAAACTATGTAGTGCTAATGTAGACCACATGGTGGTAGTGTTTTATCAACAATTGGATGAACATCAGTTACTGAAGTTAAAGAATCCGTTCTTGATGTCATTTTGTCTTGCTTTCATCACAGCATATATATATGATGTGTGCATGTATGTGTATTTATTTTATACTATGTTAACTCTCAGTCACTTGAGAGTAGCATTCATGGTTCCACATCGTGTCATTTCCTCTACATTAACTTGTGTTGAATGTATTGTTAATCACAGGGTACTCATTTTCAGTATTATATCAACAAATTATACCCTGTCAGTCCTCTTTCCCCATCATTTGTAAGGCATTGTGTGGCGTTTCATCAAATTGTAATGAGCTGATCCCAACCCATTCTATTTCGCAGCTGCTTCCAGAGCTGTCAAGCCCCACAATGTGTAATGGTTACATCCTTCAGTCATGAGGAATAGCTGTCATCGTTATTGGTGAATCAAGAGGCATCATAAGTACAACACAACTGAACCTTTTTAAATATATATGATCTTATCCTACAATTTTAATCCTGTTACCTTCCATCAGACACTGTTCTTTTTCCACCTCTTGAATTTTTTGTTAATCCTCCTTTTAGATACCAGATTCTATCACAAATCGACAGAAAACGATTCAAGCTAGACTTAGATGTGTGTGTGTGTGTGTGTAAGTTTCCTGTACAATGCTACACTTTACTCACACTTGAGGGTTTATTGGAATTGTCAGTTTGTAATCTTAATCACTCAACAGGTTTTATCACCTTACTGTCGCCTTATACACAGTCTATTGAGAAATCTGAAAGCCTTATTATGACATTTCCCAATTATGAATTACAAATTAAGGTGCAGTAACAGAATGTTCTGTTAGAGGACTATTTCTATGTGTTTTGATACACCTTGGTTAATTAAGAGTTCCCCCCTCAAGCTATAATCATCTGCTCATAAGAGCTTTTTATGTTCTGTGTGTCAAGATTGTGTGACTGATAAAATGCAACCTGTGTCGAAGCATTAGTCCTTGCACCACGGTCAGATCAATCAGTTAGAGGGCCTCAGGGTAATCAGTTGTTGTGAGGCCCCTGTTGCCCACCCATCCCCCACACCCTCATACTAGGAGACCCACAAACCAACAATTGCTCCTATACTGGAACACTACTTGGCCTCATGTTTTCTGTGTGCCATTCATTGCCGGTGCAACATAACAGATGAGTACAATATACAAAACTACAATTTCACACAAGATTAGAACAATGCAGGACAGGAATTTGAAATTTGCATACAACCAGTTGAACTGAGGGTCTCAGGAGGGCCGAGCCCTGGGGAAGTTGCCCATTTTGACAAGCTGGTAATCCGTGCATGATGAAGCAACATTTAACATTTTATTGTTATTATCTTTGAACCCAGGGTGATGCACTAGGTCAAAGTTCATATTCTTTATGGTTGACAGGAATATGGACTATAAGCAAACTCCAACTATTGTCAATTAAAAAAAAATGAAAAAACAGTTAAAAACGGTTTGATTATGTGTAAGCCACTGGCCTCTGGCAGCTCAGAGTAAAAGAGGATGTTTGTGGTCGAAAGAGCTCGACCGAATCAGAACGTTCATTTATTTTCCCTGTGCGGGGGAATTGATGCATCTAGTAGTACACAATCAATCTGGTCTGAAAAACAACAATACATTTTTGGTCTCTGCCCTTGAAATGTTCTTTCTCATAAAATTGTCTCACTTGCTGCGTGTTGTGTTTGTGCGTGTTGAAGCTATTACCGAGTGCACTACGTTTGATGGCTGGAAATTGATTAGAATAAAGACTCTGCTTCAGAGAAGAGGGAGGAGAGAATATAAGGAGGTGCCTGTTATACATGGAGACAAAAAGGGGCGGAAAAGCGTGGCCAAGGAGAGAGGGCAGCCTGAACCGGCAGCCTGAGCCTGAGCCTGTTTTGCATGCACGGGGGCTTCTGTGGGAGAAGGAGTTGACAGGGCGCCGCAGTGCTGCCTCCAGCTCTCAGACAACAGCTGCTCAGAAAGAGGAGACGTCCTGAGGGTGCTGCGACATGTCTCGCTCTCTCTCCATCTCTCTTTTCACCTGTCTGCCTCTTCCTTTCAGCAAGCAGACATACGCTAGACACATGTGCAACTCACTGCCTTCCCCACATTCACACAAACACACACGTCTCTTTCTCAATGACACACACGCACTCGCATCAGAGCATGTGGGTTGTGAGATTCATAAGAAATTGGCAGGCTGCCTCTGCTCAGACAAAACACTCAAAATAAACCAGGTATAGCTGAGTGTTTGATGGATTCTGTTTCTTACTCGGAAAGATGCTTATGAAGAACAATTATCAGCAGTTTAATGGAAATGAAATGCTGTTCATCCATTGCTTTCCAAACTGCTGATGACAGAAATTTGAGTAGACAAGCCTTAGTATTAACATCAAAAACACAATTTTGAAAATTTGCTTTGGTGTAATATGGTTACTTATTAAATTTGTGATAGCTTTTGATCCATTTCCTCATGCAAAGAACAGAAAACCAACTTATACTGAGTTATTTTATTCACCACACACAGCGACAGTCTTATTTTTATTGTCACCAATACTTTTTATGAGACTGGTGAATTATATCTCACAATAACACTGGAGATTGTTTGATGTGACAGCTCACATGTTTTATGATTGATGAGACTTTTCTTTTGCAGACAAAACCCCATTAAAGGCAGAATCTGCTTTGTGTTAAAGTATCAGTCTGTTTCCAACAGAAGTTCTTGGTCTCACATTAAAACTTAAGAGAACAGTTGGTTCCAAATTAATGCCAGTTAATTAATCCAAATGAGCTCATGACAAATTTATGAATGGTCATCCCACATTTATGAGTCATGCTATACATTAATATAAATGGAGCTAAAATAAGATTCAGAAGCCGATTTTTTTTAATTTATTTTGGTACTTTTAATTACTTTCGTCACTTTAGAGGTGACCCAGTTCTAAAACCAAAACATCCAGAAAGGGTGGGCAGGGTGCTGGGACAGACATAATTACTGTATCTCATGAGAAAGATACTAAGTTAAAATACAATCATAAAAAAATGTGGCTAAAAGGAATAATATATTATACATGACTCTCAGTCTTCACAACCTAAGATTTTTTGTCCAGTGGTGATCTTATTATTCATTCTAGTGCAGTCAATCAGGAAGTTAATTCCACATCTTTTTTTCGGTTTGCTTTTGAATTGATAGCACATAGAAGGACACACAAACGTGCCTTTTTCCCTTTTTGCCCTTGGTTTGTCAATACAGAAAAAGAGAGGGCATAGCAGAGGCGTGGACAGGGCATGCTTTGATGTCCAGACAGAGAGAAATCAATTTCAGAGTACAAGCAGTTCAGACACAGGCAAAGACGAAGCTAAGTTACAGTGTAAGATAGTATGATTGTAGAAAGGTGTAAAAGTTTGTCAGTGAAGTTTAGAAACATGGAAGTCATTGTTTCACAAGCAGGAAGACTTATTTAGGACATAAAATCCATCAAAACTATCTATGTTCTAGTGATGGCAAAATGGCAATACAAATGTTTTTTCCCCAACAATGTCCTCAAGCTCCTGGGAGGGTATCCCTCATCTCTCCCAGGCCAATGGGAGATGTAACCTCTCAAGTGTGTCCTTGGTCTGTTCTGTGGTGTCTTCCCAGTTGGTCACGCCTCAGGACTCCTCCAAACAGAACCTGGCATTTTCGTGAGATTGCCTGAACCACTTCAGCTGCCTCCTTGCAATGCAAAGGAGCAGTGGTTCGATGCTGAGGTTTTTCAGAGTCACAGACAAGAGACCAGACACCCATCGGAGAAAGCTCATTAAAGCCCCTTGTATCTGCAGTCTCATTCTTTCTGTCGCTATTCAAAGATTGTGACCATAGGTGAGGAGTTGAATGAGGACTGACAGATAAATTGAGAGTCTCAAGCTACTTTATAGCTCAGCTGTAATTTCCCGCCACATTCTGATGCAAAGCCTGCCAGCCGATGCCCCTAACTGATCATCAATCTCACAATCCTTTGTACCATTGCTCTACAATATTTCACCTGAGCTCCTCCATTTGTGGCAGCTGCTCCCTTCTCCCCTAGAATCAGAAATCCACCCTTTCCTGCATTAAACCTCTCAGATCAACACTCAAGGTCACAGTTCGCTAAAGGCAAAAAGGAGAACATCATCCACATATAGTAGAAATGCAACCAAGTGTTAAGTGTTCCACATTTGTGTTAACTTTGCTCATATTTATTAAATTGATTTAATAAAAAGGTTTCACTATACCCCGCTCTCCTGAGTCAGCAGCAGAGTCAACAAGCACAGTGTAGTTAAGCTTTCAAAAAAAAGCTTTATCAATTGATTTATTTGCACAATTTAAAATATATAGAAAATGACCAAAAAACAAATAGCATACAGTGCAGGGAGAGGCAAGAAGCTTGATGGGCTTATTTAAAATGTTCAGTATGTTAAAATATCACAACATTATAAGGATAGAAAATAAACATGCATGCATCAAGCTTTTGAAATTCTTGGTAATTTTAAAAACAATGGGTCCTGGATTTCAGACAAGCAGGCTTCTCATCGCTAGCTGGCAATCAACCTGAAATGACAACTGTTGCTAGCAGATTTTATCTGCTACAACTATCTTATTAAAAACAGTGTCACTGGCTGACATGAATATTTCAAGCTAACTCGTTTTGAAACAAGAGTCTTGTAATTGGCTATGTACATGATATTGTGCTAAAAGACTGAGACTAAAGCTACATATTCCAGGGGAAAAGTTAGCATCCTTGCTAACTTGTATATTTTGTATTTTCAAACTAGAGAAATGGGGCGGGATTGCTGCTGTGTTACTGTGGCTGGTTAGCTGGGAATGCTAATGTTTGCAGCTTATGTTACACTTTCATACATTCCTTACACAGACATCACCCTCCAAAGTCTTTGAGTGAGAGTATCACTCTCATTACAACCTCATGCAAACTCCTTTGCATGTGAAAAAAATTAAAGCTTGACAGACCTGCCATACCTGGTGGCTAAGGTATATCTCTTTGTAACAGAGTTTCCCTGAAGTTACAGTAAACTAAAATAGAAACTGAGCTTGGTTTAATTTTCTACCATAAAATTTGTTTTTTGCTTGCTCTCAGAAAAAATAAGTGTTCTGGTCGCTTGTGGTATAGTGCTTACAGTATACCCTTAAGATGGATCACTTTATTGGCCACTATTGTGCTTACAGTATACCCTTAAGATGGATCACTTTATTGGCACTTTATTGAGCCGGCATCTCGTGAAAGTTATGCTCAGGGCTTTAACCTACAATACACAGTAACGTCTTATTAGTCATTATAATTATCTAAATACCAAGTGCATGTAATGGATGTTTTATGCACTATAATGTTGCCTAAGTGGCGCAAAATGGTGAGTTTCCAGCAATTTCATGGTGAGGGAATAATTATACGGAAAGGTCAAATGTGGGAATACTGATATCCACATTGTTCCATTAAGAACCTCACAGTTGAAGATCTCAAGGATTCAGGCCCATTGCTCTGACCTTACAAGTCATCAAAGTCTATAAGAGAAGTGTTTATGACCTCTAGGCTGTGAATGTCAACACATTAATTTTGCTTTGACATTAATTTAAGACTAAATGCTTTAGCCTATTTCTCCTCATACACCCTTGAGCAGATTCATTAGAAATTCAAATGATGAAACCAAACTTTATGCGAGTCTACTGAACTCAAAAGTAAAAACAAGTCATTATCCCAAAGATCCTAGCAAAACGAAATACGTCACACTGAATTCCAGGAAAATAAGCATAAATTGATAAGACAGAACCTTCCATCTGAAGGAATGGTACGGCTAAAAAAAAAAACGCATCTTGGTTTTCAGTATTTCAGTCAGCATATACTCTACGTGATATGCATAGCCTATATTTTGGTATCAAAAGCAAGGACAGCTGTTCAAACCTTAAGAAAGAGAATACTGAGTAGATGTGGGGCGTCACAGAGGTGGTAGACAGTACACTGCAGATGAATATGTGATGATTGGATCGAGCACAGAAACCTGTGATTATAAATTACAGTCAACCCATCTGGGTCAGGTTCTGTCCCCTGACTTGATTCCAAATTTTAAAAGAGTTGTTTTGTTTTTTTGATGCAGTGTACTCAATCTTCCTCTGGTCTGATGTGTCCCCCAAGCCAATTTGAAAATTGGTGAAACTGAAAGACTAGAAATTTCTCAAAGCATGCAGTTTCCTAAAACAGCTTTGAAAAACTTACATGAACATTCATGACCCAAGGCCCCCTACTGGCCCTGAATCCACCACTCTCTGTGTAATTGTATGTACCCGTCATTCTCTTGTTAGTGTTAGGTTATAATAATTTCATTAACAAGATGAAGCATCAGTGTCTTGACAAATTTTGTGTCAATCTGACAGTTCACAAGACATTTTATCCAAAACAACAAATATTAACCTCATGGTGGTGAAAGAAGAAAAGTCAGGAGACCACTAATGGCACTGTTGGTCATGAGCTGCATGCGCTTGATCAGAGATGCAATCAAATTTTTTCCCATGACATATGGTGAGTGTTCACGCTCATCAGCAGATGAATCCTAATGATGTGAGTGAACCCTTGAACTTTCTCTCGCACCACCCTCTTCTTTTTCCCCAGCTGTATCATGGTTTAATTGGCATTTTAAATATGTTCAGCAAATTTAATAGCAAACTTCAAAGAAGTTCCCTGCTCTTTACTGATGGCTGTTTTACTGACATTACTGTTACTGTGAAAATATGTTTGTAGGTAATGTTGTTAAAGTGAGTAATTTCTCTTCATATATTTCATTAATCTTCGATGTACAAAGAAAGCTAACACACAAAATGTGAGAGAAAGGCACATCATAAAACATAAAAAATACATTTCAACACCACTTGAGGTTAAGACTTTATCTGTGTAACGTCCCACTTCATATAGCTCTTCTTAAAAAGAACAAAAAAAAAAAAAAAAACTTATTCTCGTCTGAATCCACAGCTCTTTCTATTTGACCTCACAAAGTAAACAAACTCACTCATGTAAGCCCACATAAAAATGCATCGTCATGAGCCAAGGTCAGCGCTGTGTTGGTAAACCCTCAGTTCCTCAGCCATACCTGTCAGCAAATTTACCTGAATTTTTACAGGAGTGTATTAACGCCAAGGATGCTTTATTCTAATTGCTCTATCACAAAATATGCCAAGTTAGGGTATTTTTAAAAAATCTCTTTGAACAAAAAGTGGAGCAAAAACCATACTTGTTCATATAGTTTATTGTTTAAAAAAGAAAAAGAATAAGGCACTGAAACATTGCTGGTCACAAATTGCTGTAATTTATTCATTTCTGGTTAAAACGGATGTGACCCCAAGTATCATTGTCTGAACAGTTCCAGCTTATGTGTCTCCCTAAAGGCAGACAAGGAAGCTTCAAAGGAGGTTTGGCCATCAAGGGAGTTTCAACCGGTTTCATCCTTGCCTTCCTGTTGCTCCTGTTTTTGCAGCACACAGAACAGGAAGTATTCCACAGAGAGGACAGCTTTGTATTTCAAAGGGGCACACTGGCTAATATTTAAATCAATCAAGAAATAATCAGTACAACGATGTTAGTGGTTTTAGTGAAAGAATAAAAAAAAAAATAGGTCTATACTCTGGCTATTTCCTGGTGCCCAGTTAATACGAAATCTGTAGAGAATACACAGTTTTATATACTCACCTTGAAGAAATTCTTGGACTAGCTACAGTCAGAGAATTGGTTCAGCTGAAAGATGCTGTCATTTGAAAGTTCAGAAGAATCCCGTGTTCCCTCCTGCACAGCGGTGTGGTCCCCTCGCATCAGAGTTTTTGTTTGTGACCTGTGTCTCCTCCGTTTTTCTTCTACTCACTTTCCTGCACTGTGTGAAAAAGCTTGCTTTGGCAGGAAGGATGGGCTCTCAAGCAGCTATATTATGTTATCAGCAGCTCAGTCTCAGGTCCCTGCTTAACGCTCAGAAAAGACCTGTTGTGTTGAGATACTGGCCTGTGTCATGCTGTGCTGTGGCTCGGCGGCGATCTGTCGTAAAGTTTACCTGCTGTATTGCGGGCAAGGTCAGCGGATTGTGATGGCTGAGGCCCAATTCGTGGGCATCAGGTGAGACCTGTGTGAGGTGAAGAGCTGTTGAATTTTTATTACACATAGAGACCAGCTTGTGTCAGCTATTTCACCCACCACATTTTTGAACTGCAGAGCAGGTTGGATGGGGATTTAGTGGTGTTTCTAAGTGATTCTCCTGCAGGGTGACAGTCAATCAAGCTTGACAGGAAGTATGTGTCGCTTTGTGATTATCGGCTCCTCTGAGTCAGGGGTGTGTGCCATTGTTGGGTTGTACCCCATAAGCCTATAGAGCTCTTTTAGGGGAGGAAATACAAGGTTACGCATTGTAAAGTTAAAAACATATGTACAACCATCAGCTTGGCTCATTTCTGGTTACCTGTGTGCACATGCAAACTATGGAATGCAAAGACATCAATGAGAAGATCAATGTACTGCCCCTTTAGAGAGTCCCACATGTGTTCATTGACCTAGAGACTAATCTTCGGCGTCATTGCTGTCTGACGTCTGTTCTTGTTGCAAATACAGATTTTAATTGTTTATCAGGGTGATTATCATTCAGTCACAGACTGTGACGCTGGCAGTAGATCCATAACAGGGTAGCAGTAGGATAATCAATCACAGTGTGTCGGGCAGCAACACTTGACACATGACAACTAAAATCCAAAACGCGACAGCCACACACTGCTCTCTGCTGCTTTGAAGGTTTTCCAAATTAGTTTCAAGATGAAGCTTCAAGGAGAAGTTAGCAGTGATTTTCAAATCACAGCATCAGATTTGAGCACCAGGCACAAACAGCTGAACAGTCTCACTCTCCAAAACTGGATGCACATCAGACTGTCCTGCACTTTTGATATTTTTGTGTGCATGCACTACCATTCATTTTTTTTTTACATGAGAGAACAAAGTTACAACAGTTAAACAAAATTGTAATTGTATCAGAAATATTAATTTATTAAAAATGTAGGGAATTATAAAATGTTTTGCCTTTCTTTTCTTTACCAGAGTAAAAACAACAAAAAAATCCTATTATCATATAACAGTTTCAATATGTATGTTTTATCTGAAGGAATCACCTGCTCAGGAATCAGGCCACGTTTTAACCTGCATGCATTAGAGTCCTGTTCACCCACACAGGTGTCTTCAATAATTCTGCTGATTAGACCTCTGCTCAGGTTAAAGCTGGGTGGAGCTATAATGAGATTTACATAAAACCACCGAATGCAATGTTTTAATATAATAAGAAAGGACATTCATTGTTTTGGTCCACCAGTTTGTATAGTTGTCATTGAATAAGTCACAACCCTATATTTCATTTAGTTTTACTGTGGATTATACTATGGTGTAATATTATGCAGTAATGTCTAATTTTAATGAACTTATTAAAGTGTTGTACTGAATAAAATCATGTTAGTCTACTGCAATTGCATTACATACTGCTTTGTCGCAACACATTGTATAATATGATGTCAGATTGTATTGTCTTATATCGCATTGTATTTTTTTGAATGATAAAAGCATGTGTAACATAACTAACATGGGGGTGAAAAAGATGTCCATTAGGGACTGTAGAAGCACACACAGGCTCTAAAATCATTCACTGTTCATTATGTAGTCCATTAGATACTGTGCTATCCAAATGTTTATTGAGAATTATTACACTCTAAATAATAGTCACCATTTATCTCACAATGCAACACATGAACTAGTGTACAGTCATTGGTCACTTACAAAGACGTACAGCCTATACAGCATATCATGCATTCCGTAGAGCAGGGGTCCCCAAACTACGGCCCGCGGGCCACATCCGGCCCACCAAAGCAATTGGAGTGGCCCACTTAACGATCCCAGACAATCCCTCTAAACATCAACCAATTTTTATTAAATTGCATTTTCCTATCATAACATCATAACATATCCGTACTTAAAGGTTGGCATTCTAATTAAAATTGACCATAGTTATGAGCTATTTATAGTCAATAGTGGCTCATCTTCACCTCCTCACACAATGGTATATTCTGACGTGACTTTGATTGTGACCGAGCCAGCGTCAAGCTGCAAAGTTCTGAGGTGGGAATCTGTCATGAAGGTGGTTGTGTCCTGCATGAACTTCATCAGAGCAAACGGACTTAAACACAGGCAGTTCCAAGCCTTTCTCTCCGAGCTAGAATCAGCCCACGGAGACGTGCTTTACCACACGGAAGTCCGCTGGTTAAGCCGGGGCAGAGTTTTGAAGTGTTTTTACGACATGCTACCCGAAATCAATGCCTTTCTCCTGACAAAGGGAAAAACTGTCCCAGAGCTGATCGACACAGAATGGAAATGGGACCTCGCCTTTATTAACAGATGTGTCAGAAATTTTAAACGGCCTCAACTTGCAGCTCCAAGGCAAGGGAAAACTAATCTGACATGTATTCCCACATCAAAGTATTTGAGCTTAAACTAGCGCTGCTTTATTGGACAGGTGCAAAAACAAGANTTACGACATGCTACCCGAAATCAATGCCTTTCTCCTGACAAAGGGAAAAACTGTCCCAGAGCTGATCGACACAGAATGGAAATGGGACCTCGCCTTTATTAACAGATGTGTCAGAAATTTTAAACGGCCTCAACTTGCAGCTCCAAGGCAAGGGAAAACTAATCTGACATGTATTCCCACATCAAAGTATTTGAGCTTAAACTAGCGCTGCTTTATTGGACAGGTGCAAAA
>NW_019174697.1:1501106-1501320 GCF_002260705.1 Seriola dumerili
GCACAGCCATTGCGCCCAGCAAGCAGAGCTAGCCGCCCGGTGGCCCACCGGCGCCCCCCTCCTGGCATTACCATCAGTTTGTGTTGTTATTTTCTATAAAATAAATGGAGTATCTGTGGTACTTCAAATAAACACATGTGAAGACTTTTTATTACTTTTTTTTGCAAATCAACAACTGGTGCCAAAGCCAAACGAAGGGCACCTACAACAAATT